>NC_082713.1:17108815-17386315 GCF_030144855.1 Hypanus sabinus
TGCTATTTACCATTGGCCATCAGTCATTGCTTTCTTCAGTTTTATTTTATTATGTAGAGATACTGCACAGTCACAGATCTTTTCAGCACAACTAGCCCCAACTGCCAAATTATACCCTGTGACCAACTAGCCAGTAACCCTTTTCCATGGGTTGAAATATCTAATACTAGAGGACATGCATTTAACATAAGGTTGTAATTTCTAAGGAGATGTGAGTGGCTGGTTTTTTTTAAAACACTCACAGGCACAGGGGGTGCCTGGAATGCTCTGCGGGGATGGTGGTGGAGGCAGATACACTGGAGAATTTTAAGAGACATTTAGATAAGCACATCAATATGAGGAAAATGGAAAGATATGGACATTATGTAGGCAGAAGAGATTAGTTTAGTTGGCCAATAGGTGGAATGGTGTGGCAGCAACGATGTTGCACTCAGCACTAGGAAGTCGAAAGAGCTAATTATGTACTTCCAGAAGAGTAAGATGAAGGAACGCATACCAATCCACATTGAGGAATCAGAAGAGGAAAGAGTGAGCAGTTTTAAGTTCCTGAGTGTCAGGATCTCTGAGGACCTAACCTGGTCCCAACATGTCAGTGCAGCAATGAAGAAGGCAAGACAACAACTATACTTCATTAGGAGTTTGAAGAGATTTGGTATGTCAACAAAACACTCAAAGACTTCTATAGATGGACCATGGAGAGCATTCTGACAGGCTACATCACTGTCTGGTTTGGGGAAGCTACTGCACAGGACCATAAGAAACTACAGAGGGTCATAAATTTAGTCAGCTCCATCTTGGGTACTAGCCTACAAAGTACCCTGGACGGCTTCAAAGAGTGGTGTCTCAGAAAGGCAGCATCCATTATTAAAGTCCTCAAAGCACCCAGGGCATGCCTTTTTCTCACTGTTACCTTCGGGTAGGTGGTACACGCTCTGTGATTCAGGAACAGCTTCTTCCCCTCTGCCATCCGATTCCTAAATGGACATTGAACCCATGAACACTACCTCACTTTTTCAATGTTGTATTATTTCTGTTTTTGCACAATTTTAATCGAATCAATATGCATATACTGTAATTGAATTAATTTTTTTCTTCTATATTATATATTCTATATTTCTTCTATATTGCTAAGTTAACAAATTTCATGACACATGCTGGTGATAATAAACCTGATTCTGATTCTGAAATATTGTGGACCGAAGAGCCTGCTCCTAAGCTGTATTGCTCTGTTCTAGTAACCAGAATGTCTTTGGAGTGTGGGAGGAAACTGAGGCATCTGGAGGAAACCTACATGGCCAAAGGGTAAATGTACAAACTCATTACAGACAGCAGAATTAAACAGTGTTGCTGGAGCTGAAATAGTTTTATGCTAACCGCCATGCTACTGTGAAACCCACAAGTATGGGTAACAAACAATGGATCAGAGCATATTACAAAAAAGACCTATTAGTAGAAAATCCAATAATCCTTTTATGGAAAGACTTAAATTAAACATTGTTGTCAGTTACAGGTGTAGGCAAAATTTGCCAATTATACTGTAAGAACATTCTGGAAGGTATCACGGAGGAAGTATGGAGATTGTTATCAGCCAGGCAAAATAGATCATGGGATAAGTTTTTGTTAGTTTTAAGATCAAGCTTGTACTTTTGGCCTGGGTGGACCAGGGACCCTGCTGCATTTTGCTTAAACCAATGATTGCATGACACAGAGACTTCGGACATCACTATCCTCTCTGCATCGTCATTACAGATTCTGTCAGTTGATTGGTTCCTTTAGCTGGTTTGACTTCTCCCCACCAACTGGTTTTGAAGTTACAGAGATGAAACTGCTGAAGGACAACCTGAGGAACTCAAGATTCAAGTTCATTTATCACATGTACATCAACACAAACAATAAAGTTCATTGTTTGTGTTAACAAGCAACACACCTGAGGGTATGCATGGGCAGCCCACATTCCGGTGCCAAAGCATGCCCACAATTCTTGATAGAACAACACAGGACAACAAAACTCCAATGTGGTGTTTGGGATGATTAACCTTTAACAAGCACGATTATCTTCCTCTGTGTTTGAAAAATATTCAACAAGCTCATGGACAAGAAAGGTTCCAAGGGATATGAGCCAAATGTCTGGAAATGGGACTAGCTTAGAAAGGCACCCTGGACAAACTCTGACTCTGCAGGGAATGACTCCAACTACTAGATCACTGAGTCTTTGATCAGTTTTATTGCAGACTTGAGAAGGACAATCTACATCTATCTCTTCTCATTTCCTCTGACCACTGTTTAGTTTCCAGCTGCCTCTTCCCTCCCCAAGTCCAGGTTGTAGCGAGTGGTTAGCTCAGCAGAAAAGATCATTGGCTGTCAGCTACCGATATTAAAAGACCTGTTCATTGCCAGAGCAAAGAAAAGAGTTGAAAAAGTTACTGCTGACTCCACCCACCTGCGGTCACCTATTCATCAAATTGCCATCAGGGAGACGCTACAAGTCCATCACCACCAGGACTACACGTCATCTCCAAAACTTCTTTCCTGTAGCTATCCAGCTTCTCAACAAAATTCATTCAGGTGTGATGACCTAACTGTCCCTGCACAACATCTGTTCATTGGTCTTTCCTGCTCTCCTTGTTCTGCTGATAATTATTTTATCTGTTCATACTGTATGTCAATATTTATTTGATTATTTATGTTTGTGCATCTGATTGTTCTGCTAATTGCTGATAGCTCATTGGCTACTTGCCCACTTGTCTTGTAAATTGTTAGTTGCTGTGCTGTTGTCTGTTACGTCCTCTGTTCTATGTTTGGCACTGAATCACAGTCAATTCTGGCATCTTTCACATACTGGCAGTGAAGTGGTTTTGAAGTAATTGTTTTTGTTAGTCCACCAGAATTATTTATAGATTCTCATCACGAGATATGACTGAACTTGGAGTACAGGTCAACACAGAGTGGTGGTAGAGTGGCGGTAATGTGGTAGAAGATAATGTTTCAAAGGAATGTATTTTCATCTGAGTGAGAGAGTCTAATGCTTGCACAGTAAAACAACTGCTTTATCTCTCATTCTATCAAACTCCAAGGAGTATCACCCAATATCATCAGACACTGTCCATACCTTCATCACAGAGACTGCAGATGCTGGAACCTGGAGCTATGTGCAAAGTGCTGGAGGAACTCAGCAGGTCAGGCAGCATCAAGTAGAGAGGTGACATTTCATGCTGAGGCCCTTCATCTGGGAATTAGTCCAATGAAGCCCAATGGAGCTCCTCTGCATTGTATCCATTGCAGACACACTATCCCTTAAACACATTTACACAGGGGAGCATCATCCTTAATCCCCCACCATCTAAGCCATGCTCTCTTTTCGCTGCTGCCATCAGGAAGGTGAGTCAGGAGCCTTAGGACCCACACCACCAGGTTCAGGAACAATTATTACCTCTCAGCCATCAGGCTCTTGAACCAGAGGGGATAACTTCACTCAACATCACTCTCCTCAAAACTAAACTGGTCCCACAACCTGTGGACTTACTTTCAAAGACTCTTCTCTTGTATTTGCACACTCTGTTGTTTTTTTAACATGTTGGTCTATCCTGCCGAAGGGTCTCGGCCCAAAATATCGACTGTAGTTTTTACCATGAATGCTGCCTGGCCTCTTGAGTTCTTCCAGCATTTTGTGTGCATTACTTGGATTTCCAGCATCTACAGATTTTCTCTTGTTTCTGTCTTGTTATGTGCAGTCTTTCATCGATGCTATTGTTTCTTTGTATTTACTATGAATGCCTGCAAGAAAATAAATCTCAGGGTTCTAAATGGTGCCATATATGTACCTTAAAAGTAAATTTACTTTCAACTTTGAGTTTTGAAATATGGAGACCAATTCCGTACGCACAATTCCTGGCACTGTTTTATAAACATGATGTAAAATTGAATCAAAGCCTCTCTACGTTTATACTCATAAACCTTACATTAAATGTTTCTATTGCATCATCACTCCTAATTACTTGTGTTTACCTGCATGCCAGCCCTTTGTGTTTTGGCCCACAGCTGCCTTTAATAGCAATATTTTGTCATCTCCACTCAAAATGAACTGACTTCTTATCTGCCTCTGTCTGGTGTGTGTAAGGAGCTTGTACGTTCTCCACATCCAGATGCTCTGGTTTCCTCCCATATTCAAAAGCGTGCAGTATGACTTAGGGTTAATGATTTGAGGGCATGTCATGTTGGCACCGGAAGTGTGATGACTCTTGTGGGGTGCCCCCAGCACAATTCTCAGACCGTGTTGACCACTGATACAAACCACCACATTTCACTGTACATTTCAATGCTTCAATGTGTATTTGACAAATAAAGGAAAACTTAGAGTTTTTTTTATTATGACAGTAGATTATCTTCCATTTTGTTATACTATACCCCACCTTCAAACTATTTGCCCACTTATTTAAACTACCTATGTGCCCCCCATGAATTTTTCTCCCTCTTACAACTTGCCAACCTATCTATCATTCTCTTCCATGAATTTTATCCACCATAAACACAGTCCTTACATCCAAGACATGAACATACAGTGCCTATGAAAAGTATTCATCCCCCTTGGAAGTTTTCATGTTTTACAACATTGAATCACAGTAGATATAATTTGGCTCTTTTGTCATTGATCATCAGAAAAGATTCTTGTGTCGATGAAAATAAATTTCTAAAAATTAGTCTAAATTTATTACAATTATTGAACACAAAATAATTGATTGGATAATTATTCACTCCTTCAAATCAGTATTTAGACCTTTGTATTTAGTAGTATTTAGACCTTTGGCAGCAATTACAGACTTAAGTCTGTGTGGATAGGTCTCTATCAGCTTTGCACATCTGGACACTGCAATTTTTCCACATTTTTCTTCACAGAACCGCTCAAGCTCTGTCAGATTGTATGAAGATCGTGAATAACCAGCCCTTTCAAAGTCCAGCCAAAAATTCTCAATTGAATTGAGGTCTGGACTCTGACTTGGCCACTCCAGGATATTAAATTTGTTGTTTTTAAGCCATTCCAGTGTAGCTTTGGCTTTATGTTTGGGGTCATTGTCTTACAGGAAAATAAAATCTTCTACCAAGTCATAGTTCTCTTGCAGACTGTATCAGGTTTCTTTTTCCAGGATTTCCCTGTATTTTGCTGCATTCATTTTACCTACCTTCACAAGTCTTCCAGGGCCTGCTGCAGCGAAGCATCCCAGCCACCAACATGCTTCATGGTAGGGATGGTGGGTTTTTGAAGATGTAATGATTACGCTAAAATGTCTGAAGGCCAAAAAGCTTGACTTTGGTTTAATCAAACCAGAGAACCTTCTTCTAGCTGACTTCAGAGTCTTCCACATGCCTTTTGGCAAACTCAAGCCGAGATTTCACAAGTTTTGTTTTCCAATAGTGGCTTTCTCTTTGCCACTCTCTAATAAAGCTGTGATGGGTGAAGCACCTGGTTGTTGTATGTGTAGTTTCTCCCATCTCAGCCACTGACGCTTGTAACTCCTCCAGAGTTGTCCTAGATCTCTTGGTGGCTTCTCTCACTAGTCCCCTTCTAGCATGTTTTTGTTTCAGTTTTTGAGAACAGCCAACTCTAGGCAGGTGTACAGCTGTGCCATATACTTTCCATTTCTTGATGATTGACTTAACTGTATTTCAAGGATATTCAGTGACTTGGAAATTTTCTTGTATCCATCTCCTGACTTGTACTTTTCAATAACCTTCTCGTGGAGGTGCTTGGAATATTCCTTTGTCTTTGTAGTGTAGTTTTTGTTAGGATACCAGCAGCTGGATCTTCCAGACACAGGTGTATTTTTACTGTAATCAACTGAGGCATCGTGACTGCACACAGGTGATCTCCATTTAACTAATTACGTGACTTCTAAAACCAATTGGCTGCACATGTGATGATTTGGTGTCATATTAAAGGGAGGAATACTTATGCAATCAATTATTTTGTGTTTTATATTTGTAATTAATTTAGATCACTTTGCAGAGATCTGTTTTCTCTTTGACACGAAAGAGTCTTTTTCTGTTGATCAAAAAATGCCAAATTAAAGCCACCGTGATTCAATGTTGTCAAACAATAAAACATGAAATCTTCCAAGGGGGAGCAAATACTTTTTATAGGTACTGTATATTCCAGATAGCTACCAATTACCTGTCCAAAAATGGCCCCCATATCCCAACTCTTGGTTTTCTTTTAGTTAGTCATTCTCACATATTCTTGTCGACATATTACCACTAACCTTCTTTGGTATAGCATTGTGCAATAACCTTTTATGTATCACCTTTTCAAAAGGCATCTGAAAAATCTAAATATACTTTATCGAAGGGTTCCCCATCATCCACAAACGCAACATCCTTGAAGAACTCCAGTAAACATGTCAAACACAACTTTCCTTTAATACAGACATGTTGATACAGCTGATCGTCTCATAATTTTCTGTGTCTTTTTATTATCACTATGATAATGGATTCCATCATAGTCTCAATTACTGGTGTTGACAAGCTGCCCAATTTTTCCTGTTTGCACCACATGACAAGGGGGAGGTCATAATCATCTCGCATCATAAGAGAAATGTCCTGATCTCTTCATCATTTCCTTGTTGTATAACACTGCTTTTCTGACATAAAACCATAAGACTATATGAGACATATGAGCATAATTATGCCATTTGACCTATTGAGCCTGCTCAACCATTCCATCATGATGGATTTATGGTTCCTCTTAACCGCATTCTCTTTTGACACCCTTATAAATCAAGAACCAACCAGTCTCCGATTTGAATATACCCAATGACTTCACTTCCACAGCAGTCTGTAGCAATGAATGCTACAGATTCACTGCCCTCTGCCTAAACAAAGTCCTCCTTGTCTCTGTTCGAAAAGAGACATTCCTCTATATTAATTCTGTGCCCTCTGGTTCTAGACTCTCCACTATAGGAAACATCCTCTCCACATCCTCTCTAACTAGGTCTTTCAATATTTATTATGTTTCAATGAGATCCCCACCTCATACTCCTAAACTCCAGTGGGTACATGATCACAAAAATGTAGTTATAACAACACACTGCCTGAGTAATTTTTCTACTTCTCTGTGAAACTTGAGTGATGTTTTTATGTTTTGATCAAAAAAAATTACCATACAAAATGATTTCTTTTGCTTTTAATATATTATCATCATTTTTGAAATTAATGAATTATCGCACAATTCTCATTATGCTTTTACCTGCAAGTAAATTATGGACCATTGTTGATTTGTGCATTCTAGTTCACTGTCAGTTGCCATTAAAATAACTCAACTCCATTTAGTTTAACTAAAAATTAAAATGTCACTTTTCTATTGATGAGTCACCATGATGGGGTATGGCAATACAAATTACCACAAGATTCAAGGTGGAAGAAATATAATTGCACAATATATTTATATTAGGTTATTCATTTGAATAAAATGATTTCTCTTTTACTCAAACCACAATAAAAAAATGTAAGGATATACTTTGAAGCTCATAAGAGTGCTACAATTTCAAAATAGCTCCTTATGTTTTTTAGCAGATGCTGACATTAAATTTCCAGAATTACTCAATTAAATAGTAGTGCAGGCTATCAAATAAAAAAGCATTGTATCTGTCATTTAGCTGCATGCTAAGTAAATGGTGAGGTTTCATCCCACAGCCAGTGTTAATCGCACGTGCAACTCTTGGTTTGGACACTTTGAGAACAGGATTGGTGCTGCACAGAGTCCCATGGAATATTCCACTGAAAAGACAAACAAAATCAGAATCAGACTCATTATCACTGACCCTACTGTCAGGAGTTTTTTTGCAGCAGAACAGTACAAAGATAGAAAACTACAATAAATATACTATTAGTGCATGGTACGGTAATGTAGCAGTTAACATAACGCTATCCCAGTGCCTGCGACCCAGGTTCAATTCTGCCGCAACTGCAGGGAGTTTGAACATTCTCACCATGACTGTGTGGGTTTCCTCTGGGCGCTCCAGTTTCTTCCCACATTCCAAGGACGTATGGGTTGGCAGGTTAATTAGTCACATGGGTGCAAACTGGTTGGTGCGGGCTCACTGGGCTGGAACTCACTGCTACTCTGTGGCATTCCGAAGTAACAATACATAATCAGAATCAGGTTTAGTATAAAGGGCATATGCCATGAAATTTGTTAACTTTGCAGCAGCAGTACAATGCCATACATAATAATAGAACAAACATGAATTACAGTAGCCATATATATTAAATAGTTAAATTACATAAGTAGTGCAAAAAATAGAAATAAAAAGAAATTAAAAGATAGTGAGTTAGTGAATTAATTAAATCATACATACATATAATAGTACAAATAGAAGGTATAACGAGGTAGTGTTCATTGGTTTCAGACCAATTAGAAACCCGATTTCTGAATCACAGAGTGTAATTCATAAGGCACCTGTACCTCATTCGTGATGGTGGTAATGAGAAGGTCACGTCCTGGATGTGAGGGTCCTTGGTGATGGGTGATACCACTGCTTTTTAAGGTGTCCTCGATGGTGGGACAATTGTGTCCGTGATAGAGTTGGCTGACCCTATGATCCTTTGCAGCTGATTGTGATTCTGTGCATTGAAGTCTCCCTATCAGGCTGTGATTAACCAATTAGAATGCTTTCCAGTGTACATCTATAGACATTTGTGAGTGAGTTTGGTGACAAAATTAATCCCCTCAAACTTTTGACGAAAGTTCTATCTTTCATTCAATGAGATTGCCTCTGATAGTGCCACATGTTCTCAGCACCCAACCTAAACTACCTGTTAGAATGCTTTGATGAGACATGGTCTTTAAACTCAAAAGCAATTTTACATAGTAATGTCCAAAAACCATCCCTATTAAGTGATGTATTTCAACATTTTTGCAACTTGTGCATTTTGTAAATGCAAATGTAGTGATGACTGGCTTGGTTCTTTCCCATTATTTCCTAAAACTCCTCTTGTGTGAATGCACTAAGCTGGTTCCATCAGAGAAAATGAATGCAGGAATTAATATTGATTGCATATAAATGGCTGCATTTTCCTCCCTTTGATTCCCTAAAATGCTACAAGACCACAAATGCTAGAAACTAACAGAAAGTAGTGGACATGTCCATCATGGGATAAGCCCAGCCCACCATTGAGAACATCTACAAGAAGCATTGCCACAAGAAAACAACACCCATCGTCACCAACACCCACCATCCAAGCCACGTTCCTTTCTTGCTGCTGCCATCAGGTCATAGAAAGGTGAGCCTTATGTCCCACAGCACCAGGTTCAGGAACAGTATTACTCTTGAACCATCCAGCCCCTGAACCAGAATGGATAACTTCACTCACCCTAATGCTGAACTTACTCCACAATGTATGGGCTCACTTTCAAAGAGTCTGCAATTTATGTTCTCATTTATTTATCCATTTATTTATTTATAAGATCATAAGACATAGGAGCAGAATTACACCATTTGCGCATCAAGTCTGCTCTGTCGTTCCACCGTAGCTGATTTATTATCCCTCTCAACCATATTTTCCTGCCTTCTTTATTAATTAAGAACTTATCATCCTCTGCTTCAAATATACTCAATGAGTTAGCCTCCACTGCTGTCCATGACAATGAATTCCTCCGATTCACTACCCTCTTGCTAAAGAAATTCATCCTCACCTCTGTTCTAAATGGACATCCCTCTAATCTGAGGCTGTGCCCTCAGTTCCTAGACTTTCCAACTATAGGAAACATCCCCTCCATGTCCACTCTATCTAGGTCTCTCAATATTCAATAGGTTTCAATGAGATTCCCCTCTCACTCTTCTAGACTCCAGTGAGTTTGGGCCTAGAGCCATCCAACAGTCTTCATATGTTAACCCTTTCATTCCCAGGATAATTCTCAGGACATTCTTAGACCAATGACAACATATATTTTCTTAGATAAGGGGCCCAAAACTGGACACAAAACTCCAGCTGCAGTCTAACCAATTCTTTATAAAGCCTTAATATTACATCCTTGTTCTTATATTCTAGTTCCTTGAAATGATTGCTAATATTGCATTTGCCTTCCTTACCAATGACCAACTTGCAAATTAACCTATACGGAATCCTGCATAAGGACTGCCAAGTGCCTTCACACTCTGATTTTTGAACTTTCTCCTAGTTTAGAAAATAGTCTATGCCTTTATTCCTTCTACCAAAGTCCAAGATCATACACTTCCCGACACTATATACCATCTGCCACTTCTTTGCTTGTTCTCTCATTCTGTATAAGTGTTTCTGTGGGTTCCCTTCTTCCTCAACACTACCTGCTCCTCCACCTATCTTTGTATCATCTGCAAACTTGGCCACAAAGCCATCAATCCCATCATCCAAATAATTGACATATAACATGAAAAGAAGTGGTCCCAACACTGACCCCCTAAGAAACATCACTAGTCACTGTCAGTCAACCAGAAAAAGCTCCCTTTATTCCCACTCTTTGCCTCTTGCCAGTCAGCCAATGCTCTATCCATACTAGTATCTTTCTTGCAGTATCATGGGCTCTTATCTTGTTAAGCAGCCTCATGTGTTGCATTTGTCAAAGGTCTTCTGAACATCCACTAGTTCTTCTTTGTTCATCCTACCTGTTACTTCCTCAAAGAATTCCAACTGATTTGTCAAGCAAGACCTCCCCTTAAGGAAACCATGCCAACTTTATCCTATTTTATCATGTGGCACCAAGTTCATTGAATACTTATTCTTAATAATGAACTCTAGCATCTTCCCAAAGACTGACATTAGGCTAACTGGCCTATAATTTCCTTTCTTCTGCCTCCCTCCTTTCCTAAAAATTGGATTGATATTTCAAATTTTCCAGTCCTCTGGGACCATTCCAAAATCTAGTAATTCTTGAAATATCACTACTAATACCTCCACAATCTCTTCAACAACCACTTTCAGAACCCTGGAGTGTAGCCCATCTATTCCAGGTGACTTATTTACCTTCAGGTCTTTCAGCTTCTTAGGCACTTTGTCCTTAGTAATATCAACTACACTCATTTCTGCCCCCTAATACTTTTGAAATTCTACTATACTGCTAGTGTCTTCCACAGTGAAGGCTGATGCAAAATACTTACTAAGTTCATCCACTATTTCTTTGTCCCCCATTACTACCTCTCCAGTGTCATTTTCCAGCATCTGATATCTACTCTTGCCTCTGAAAAAATGTTTCGTATCCTCTTTGATATTATTGGCTCATTTAATTTCCTTCTGGTGGTTTTTAAAAGTGTCCCAAGCCTCTAACTTCCCACTAATTTTTGTTCTATTATGTGCCCACTCTTTGGCTTTTATGCTGCTTTTGTCAACTACGGATACCTCATCCTCTCCTGAGAATACTTCTTAATCTTTGGGATGTATCTATTCTGCACCTTCCAAATTGCTCCCTGAAACTTCAGCTATTATTGTTCTGCCATCATCCCTGCTAGTGTCCCCTTCCAGTCAACTTTGGCCAGCTCCTCTCTCATGCTTCTGTATTTCCCTTTCATGCACTGTAATACTGATACATCTGACTTCAGTTTCTCCCCCTCAAGCTGTAGGGTGAATTCTATCATATGATCACTGTCTCCTGGGGTTCTTTTACCTAAGTTCCTAATCAAATCTGGTTCATTGCACAACACCCAATCCAAAACTGCCGTTCACATAGTGTTCTCAACCACAAGCTGCTCTAAAAAGCAATCTTGTACGCATTCTACAAATTTCCTCACATAGGATCCAGCACCAACCTAATTTTGCCAAACTACCTGCATATTAAAATCCCCAATGACTATCACATCATTACCCTTTTTACATGTCTTTTCTCCCTGCCATTGTAATTTACATCCCACGTGTTACTGTTTGGAGGCCTGTATGTCTTTTACCTTTGCAGTTTCTTAACTCTATCCACCAGAATTCATCTTTGTATCCTACGTCATCTCTTTCTAACAGAGCCACCTCAGAAACTCTGCCTACCTGCCTGTCCTTGTTATACAATGTGTATCCTCGGATGTTACGATCCCAACTATGATATTCTTTCAGCTATGACTTAGTGACGTCCACAACATCATACCTGCCACTTTCTAACTGCACTACTAGATTATCTACCTTATCCATATACTGCATGCATTCAAATATAACACCTTCAGTCCTGTATTCATCACCCTTTTCAATTTTACCCCCATGTTGCACTTCAACTCATCCCTTTGACAGCAATTTTTTTCCTATCATATGTCTTCCTTCCTCACAGACTCACTACACACTTCACCTACTTGTATTCCAACTGCTCCATCCTCAGTCCTATCACTTTGGTTCCCAGCCTCTTGCCAAATTATTTTAATTCTTCCCAACAGCTCTAGAAAATTTGCCTGTAAGGATATTCATCTGCCTTTGGTTCAGGTATATGTCACACCTTCCCCAGAATAGATCTCAGTCATCCAGAAATCTGAAACTCTTCCCCCTGCATCACTTCCTCAGTCACTCTTTCATCTGTATTATCACCTATCCCTGCCCTGATTAGCACGTGGCACTGAGTAACCCAGAGATCACTCCCTTGGATGTCCGACTCTTCAGTTTCTTTCTAACTCCCTCTACTCACTGTGCAGGACATCTTCCCCTTTTCAACCAATGTGCACCATAGCCTCTGGCTGCTCACTCTCCCTCTTGAGAATATTCTGCAGCTGCTCTGAGGCATCCTTGCCCCTAGCACCCAGGAGGCAACACACAAACCTGGCACCCTTTTCGCAGATACAAGTTTTCCTCTCCATCCTCTTAACTATTGAGTCTCCTATCACTTTACCCTTCCCTGCTGAGCCTCAGAGCTGGCCTGGCTGGCACTTTTGTGCCCTGATACGTTATCTCAGGGGTCTCCAACCTTTTTTGCACTGCAGACCGGTTTAATATTGACGATATTCTTGCGGAGCAGCCGACCGGGGGGAGGGGTGTTAATCACGACCGGAATATAGGTGATAAGTCACTTATAAGTTGCTAATACACTCAATGTCATTTCTAAAAGGGTTTATCTAATGAACTTAATATTAAACACACAGCGCGTATTTTCCTCACATGAATATAGTGATAATTATAACTCACTTATAAGTCAATTGCATCATAACATTTTAAGTGACGTTTGGATATTAAACACACAGCGCATATTTTCCTCGTACGAACATATAAAATCATTGCAACACACCAGTGAGAGGTCAAGGTCAGGGCCGGAGGTCCCCGTACCGGGGCCGCGGCGGTCGCAGTCCAGAGCGAGCGACCAACTAAGCGAGAATTGTGACAGGGTGCATGCCTGCCCCCCCGCCCCCGTAGGTAGGTAGGATTATTCGGCCGACAAAAGTTTGGCTCAAGGGATGACTTTCAGTAGATCTCATGAGCCCGAATTAGGTCGTCTGCGAATATTTTTGCACCCGGTTCCCCACGAACATTCGGTGTGCTAATCAGGTTTAGAGGCGACACGCATCTGTCCGTGCTCCAGGCCAGTAGCAACGGCACTTCTCGCCGGCCGTGCAAGGCAGCCGGTTACCCAAGGCCAACCAGTGATCCCTGGCAAGAGGGTATCACTGCATTTAGGCAACTGATGACCTTGCGTGCATTCAAGTTCCACAGTGGGCGTGGCAGGGAAAGAGGAAAGGTGCAGCTGACTCATATCGTTTCATATCTCCAAATCATATAGTTTCCTCTCGGCCCGGTAGCACATGCTTTGCGGCCCAGTGGTTGGGGACCACGGGGTTATCTATCCCCAACGGTACCCAAAGGGGTATACTTTTTGCAGAGGGATATGGCCACAGGGAATCTTGCTCTGGCTGCTTACTCCCCTTAATTCTTCTGATAATCACCCATCTGCGATCTGAAGCCTGCACTCTGATGTGGCTGCCTCAGTAAAAGGCTCATCTATGAGATTTTAAGTCCACTGGATGGTCTTGAGTGCATCCAGCCCCAGCTCCAGCTCCTTGACCTTGTCAGTCAGGAGGTGAAGTTGGGTGCAGTTCCTGCAGGTGTAGTTATCAGGGTAATGACAACTCACAAGAGGAGCATTCCACTTCCTTAACTACTGTCCTGCCTTCACTTACTATACTTCTGGCTCTAACTTCCTTAGCTTGCTTTCTACAATCAATTAAATGACCCAAAACACTTACACTTTTAGCCTCCCCTGTTCTTGCAGAATCCTGTTGAGCCAAAGCTTGACCATTCTCACCTCTCCTTTACTCTTTATATATCAGAAAAAAATGTTTGGTATCTTCTGTGGTATTATTGACTAGCTTACCTTAATCTATCATCTTTTCTTTTCTTATTTAGTTTCCTTCTGTTGCTTTTTAAAAGCTTTCCAAGCCTCTAATTCCCCACTAATTTTTGTTCTATTAAATGCCCTCTCCTTTCCTTTTATGTTGCCTTTCACATTCTTTATGAACCATAATTGCCTCATTAGAAATACTTCTTTATCTTGGGGAAGTACAGTATCTATCCTGTGCCTTCCAAATTGCCCCCAGAAACTCCAAACATTGTTGTTCATCCATCCTTCCTGTTGGTTTCCCCTTCCAATCAATTTTGGCTGCTTCCTGTCACATGCTTCTGTAATTCCCTTTACTTCACTGTAATACTGATACATCTGACTTTAGCTTCTCCCTTGCAAACTGCAGGGTGAATTCTATCATAACAGAATTCCACAGATTCATGACTCATGAGCTGAAGAAATTCCTCCTCATTTCCATTCTGCAAGGACACCCTTCAATTAGGACGCCTTGTCTTCAGGTCCTAGATACTCCCATCATAGGAAGCATCCTCTCCACATTCACTTTATCAAGGCCATTCACCATTCAATCGGTATCAATTAGATCACCCCTCATTCTTCTGAACTCTAGTGAATACAGGCCCAGAGCCATCAAATGCTTTTCATATGACAAGCCATTCAATCCTGTAACCATTTTCATGAACCCCCTTTGAACCGTCTCCAGTTTCAACACATTCTTTGTAAGATAAGGGGCCCAAACTGCTCACAATCCTCCATGTGAGGCCTCTCTAGTACTTTATAAAGCCTCAACATTACATCCTTGCTTTAATATACTAGTCGTCTTGGAAGTAATACTAATATCACATTAGCCCTGCTCACCACAGACTTAAACTGTAAATTAACCTTTAGGGAATCCTGCACAAGGTCTCCCAAGTCCCTTTGTGCCACAGATTTTTGAATTTTCTCTCCATTTAGAAAATAGTCTATCCTTTTATTTCTTCTACCAATGTGCATGACCATTCACTTCCTAACACTGTATTCCATCTGCCACTTCTATGCCCAGTCTTATAATCTATCTGTAAGTAGCCTTTCTGTAGCTTTTCTACTTCCTCAAAACTACCTGCCCTTCCACCTATCTTCATATCATCTACAAACTTCACGACAAAACCATCAATTTCCATCATCCAAGTCATTGATACTGAATGTAAAAATAATTGGTCCCAACACAGACACCTGTGGAACACCACTAGTTAGCTGTAGCCAGTCAGAAAAAGTTCCCTTTATTCCCACTTTTTGCCTCCTGCTAATCAGCCACTGATTTATCCATGCTAGAATCTTTCCTGTAATATCGCTGGCTTGTAGCTTGTTAAGCAGCCTCATGTGTGGCACTTTGTCAAATGCCTTCTGAAAATCCAAGTACACAACAACTGATTCTCCTTTCTCTGTCTTGCTTGTTATTTCTTCAAAGAATTCCAACATATTTGTCAGGCAAGATTTTTCCTTGAGGAAACCAGCAGCCAATTTTATCGTGTTCCTCCAAGTACCATGAAAGCACATCCTTAACAATCCAGTACAACATCTTTCCAAGCACTGAGATCAGTCAGACAGTCCTATAATTTCCTTCCTTCTGCCTCTCTCCCTTCTTGAAGAGTGGAGTGACATTTGCAATTTTCAGTCTTCTGGAACCATTCCAGAATCTAGCGATTCTTGAAAGATCATTACTAATGCCTTCACAATCTCTTCAGTCACGTCTTTCAGAACTTTGGGGTGTACACCATCTGGTCCAAGTGACTTATCTACCTTCAGACCTTTCAGTTTCCCAATAACCTTCTCTCTAGTTTTGGTAAATTCAGATACTTCATGGTTCCTGACCCCTGGAACTTCCAACATATTACTCATATCTTGCATAGTGCAAACTGATGCAAAATACTTGTTCGGTTTGTCTATATTTCCTTGTCCCCCATTACGACCTCTCCAGCATCATTTTCCAGTGGTCCGATATCCATCTCACCTCTCTTTTACACTTTATATATCTGAAGAAACTTTTGGTATCTTCTTTAACACTATCAGATGGCTTACTTTTGTATTCCATCTTTACCTTCTTAATGACTTTTTAGTTCCCTTCTGTTGGTATTTAAAAGCTTCCCAATAATTTTTGCTCTACCATATGCCCTTTCTTTGGCTCTTATGTTGGCTTATGATGTGGAGCAGGCGAGGTCTGGGCCTGACATCCTGCACACCCAGGGAAAGTGCACGCACAGTACATGGTCTCTCCTTTCCCAGTGTAGTGTTCGCCGCACAGTCACTGTCCGCTAGGCAGGAGGCCACTGCAGATGGCCTCTCCTACACTACTGATCTGTAGCAACACTTCCTCATTGGTGCCCCCCATTTTCGCTGAGTTTTCTATGTCATGGCGTGACCGAGTGTCCGGTGGTGTAACTGGACGGGCAGGCTGGGTTCGTCAGCCTTGGTTGGCAGCCAGCCTAAGACAAGGGCAACTCTGACCCCAAACCCGGGCAGGTGGGGCTCATCAGCCTCGTCAGGCCATCCAGCTAAGAGAAGGACACTCCGATGTAACTCCTATGACCCGAGGACCTCGCTGTCACCGTCCCAGCTTGCTAGGCTATGGCAGATGAACCCTGTGTGTAAAGGGTGGGCCTGTACCGTGAACTCTGCACTCCACCTAAAAAAAACATTGCACAGGCCGAAAGTCACACCCACATCTGTGTAGCCGCTGCGGCCGGGTCTGCCTGTCCCGTATTGGCTTCGTTAGCCTCCAGCGAGCCTGCAGCAGACGTAGGCAGCCCCCTTCCTAAATCTTTGTTCGCGAAGCCAAGCCATGATGATGAGGTTGGCTTTGACTTCTCTCGTTAGCCACAGTTGTGTGATCTTTCTTTTAGAATACTTCTTTCTCTTTGAGATGTATATATCCTGTGCCTTCCAAATTGTTTCCATCAATCCTGCCAGTGTTCTTTTCCAATCAATTCTGGCCAAATCCTCTTTCATGCCTGTGTAATTACTTTTACTCCACTGTAACATTGAGAATGACCACTGTATATCTGACGTTAGCTCCTTCCTCTCAAATTATAGGATAAATTCAAACATACTGTATTATGTTCACTTTCCCCTCAGGGTGCTTTTACCTTAGGCTCTCTAGTAAATTCCAGTTCATTGCACAACACCCAATCTAGAATAGCTGATCCCCTGGTGGGCTCAAGACATGAGGACACAGAGGAACATCTGGAGAAACTTCTGAAATGCCCGCTTTGCTGCCGCTGCTACTGTGCGGTCCAGAATCTCCGGAGGAGAAGGCCTCCGAGACCTCGGCTTTGCTCATTTCGGCAGCCGGGACGAGGCCGAAGGCTCTTGGCAGAGGATGGCACTCGGGAGGCTGTATCGGAGGGGCTGGTTGGAGGCTCGAAGTTTCGGACGGACTCAGAGTCCGCTGTGGTCGGGTGCTTCCAATGCATCGTTGTCGGTGCCTGGAAGTTTATGGCAGGGAGATTTTCTCCCCTTTTTCTGCCTGAGATCAAGGACTATCGAAGTTGATGAGGACGAGATTTTTTTTACCATGCCCATGGTCTGCTCTTTATCAAATTATGGTATTGCTTTGCACTGCTGAAACTATATGCTATAATTATGTGGTTTTGTCAGTGTTAGTCTTTGGTTTGTCCTGTTTTTTGTGATATCACTCCGGAGGAACATTGTATCATTTCTTAATGCATGCATGCATTTCTAAATGACAATAAACGAGGACTGAGTGTCCTCATAATCTAATCTAATCCATGATATGCTCTATAAAGGTATCTCGTAGGCATTCTAGAAATTCCCCTCTTGGATACAGGGCCAGCCTGATTTTCCTAATCTACCTACATATTGACATCCCCATGACTATTGTATCATTGCCCTTTAGGCATGCATTTTCCCATTGTAATCTCCTAGACCACATCCTTACTATTGTTTTTTTGGGAGGGAGTGGTCAGTATACAACCCCTATCAGAGTCTTTTTAGACTTGCAATTCTTTAGCTCTAACTGTAATGATTCAACACCTTCCAACCCTATGTCACCTCTTACGAAAATGCAATTTCATTTTTTACCAACAGAGCCATGCCACCCCCTCTGCCTACCTGCTTGTCCTTTCGATACCATGTGTATCCTTGGACTTTAAGCTCCCAGCTGTAATCTATTTTTAGCCATGGTTCAATTATGTTTCCTACATCTTACATGCTAATCTGTAACAAGTTCACCTACCTTGTTCCCTATACTGTGCACATTCAAATTTAAAACCTTCAGTCCTTTATTCACTCTTTTTCGATTTTGTCTGTCTTTTCCATTGCAACTCATCCAGTTGACTGCAATTTTTCCTTATCATCAGCCTCACCTTGCTAGGAGAGCAAGATAGTGCTCATACTCGTCAATATCATTCTGTTTCCCATCCCCCTGCTAAATTAATCTCAACTGTCCTGAACAACTCTAGCAAACCTGCTCGCAAGGATATTGGACCCCCTTGAGTTCAGGTGTAACCGATTCCTTTTGTACAGGCCATTCTTTCCCCAGAGAGATGCCAATGATCCATAAATCTGAATCCAATTCCTTGCACCAGTTCCTCAGCCACACGCTCACCTGCCAAATCATTCTATTGGTATTGTCACTGGCAACATCCTGGATATCTATCTCTCTATCTGTAACACCCTGGGAAAGGTTTCACTGCTAGTGTAATGGTCCTTCTGTAGAAGCAGCGTTTGGGTTATGGTTGGAGATAACGGGTGCTTTGGAATGTGAGCCGTCCAACGAAGGGAGTGTGCCCTCGTGTCGTGTGCCTGACACCAGGGTGATTTGGGTCTTTTGTTTAGCGGCAGATGAAGCGAGAAGACACCAGAGAGCAGGTGTCGTAGGAGTGGACTTGGAGTGAGGCCAGGAGTCGACGAAGCCCGGGAAGATTGAAGGAGGATTGGCCAAGGGGAAACGGTGAGCTCCATTTTGTGCACACTAGACGGTTTCATTAAAATGGGCCCTTCTCTTTTTTTGCTTTTTCTTTGCTAACCCAAGTTAAATCAAATTAAGAATTATAAAGCTAAATCATTTAATTGCATGCAGTGTCCTGTCTGTTATTTCGTGGTACTGATTTGGAACAGGGTAACAAATCAGGCAGCATCCACACAAACAGGGGGTTTCGGGTGATCTGACACCTCAATTTCACACGTCTGGTGGGGCCAGAGATTGCCTTTCCTAGACTTACGCAGCTGATGGAACCTAAGTGTTACTTATCTACTTATTTATTATATACTATTTGCACATTTTTCACATTGCTTTTTTGCCAGTCTATGTGTGTAGTTCTTCATTGATTCAATTGTATTTCTTTGTTCTATTATGAATGCGTGCAAGAAAATGCATCTCAGGGTAGTAAATGATGAATTATATGTACTCTGATAATAAAATTACTTTGAACTTTGACATAGAAACAATCCGGTGAATCAGGTTGGGTAGCACAACACTATTCAGCTCGGTGCATGGGAGTTCAAAGTTCAATTTTGGCATACTCTATCAGAAAATTTATATGTTCTCCCTGTGTGCATGTAGGTTTCCACCAGGTGCTCCGGTTTCCTCTCACAGTCTAAAGAGGTACTAGCGAATTGGTCATTGTAAATTGTCCTGCGGTAATGCCAGGGTTAGATCAGTGGGTGGTGCAGCTTACTGGGCCAGAAGGGTCTTCCATGCTGTATCTCTAAGTAAATAAATTAATTAATTAGCAGAAACTGCTTGTAAGCTTCAGATAGAAATCTTACCTTCAGGACACATGCAGAATAAGA
Source organism: Hypanus sabinus (assembly GCF_030144855.1). NCBI lineage: Eukaryota > Metazoa > Chordata > Chondrichthyes > Myliobatiformes > Dasyatidae > Hypanus > Hypanus sabinus. Next base: position 17,128,884 of record NC_082713.1, read on the forward strand.
TCCAGTTTAACGCAGCTACTGTAAAGAGATCTACGACATCACTAAATAAATACTTTTGCAACGGTCATCGAGGATGAATGAGTGGACGTGGGGTTTATACACACAAAGTGCTGGAGGTCAGGCAGCATAGTTGAAAGGGAATAAACGATCATTGCTTTGGGCTGCGTCCCTTCATCAGGACTGGAAAGGAAGACAGCACCAGCCAGAACAAGAAGGATGTAAGAGGGGAAGGGGTACAAGCTGGACGGTGATAGGCAAAACCAGGTGAGAGGGAAGGGAATGAAGCAAGAAGCTGGGAGGTGATAGGTTGGAAGAGGTGAAGGGCTGACGAAGAAGGAATCTGATTGGAGAGGACAGTGAATCATGGAATGAAGGGCAAGGGGCAAAGGAATGTGATAGGTAGGTGAAAAGAGAGGTGGTAAAGGGGAGACAGAACGGGGGATGGAAATAGAAGGGGGAGGGGGAGAAATAACATCCCTTCCAATAATTTTTGAGTGTTTTTGTGAAAAAGCAAAGCAAAGCAGTCCAGATGAAGGATCTTGTCTCAAAACACTGACTGCCTATTTCCTACCAGAGCTGCTGCTTGACGCACTGAGTTCCATCTGCACTTAGTACAGTTCTGTGAAAAGTCTTGTGCATATACCTCTATATAGCTAGGGTGCCTAAGACTTTTGCACAGTAGTGTATTTGTCAATACGGAGTGGAGAGCAAGTTTATAAATCTGGCAGGAGCAAAGGATGTTGGGAATGGTGGAGTGCCACGGGAGGGGTGTGGGACAACTGGCAGAGGAGTGCCAGAGGTGGGAGGTGGTGTGGGTGCAGACACCTGCAGCCCTGAGAAACCAGGCAAGGTCAATTGGTTTATTGATCATTACAGAATGTCTCTCTGATGCTACCCCTGCTCTCTCCTCTCCCTTCCCCCTTTCCCAACCATGATTCTCCTGTCCCTACCCCTTCCCACTCTCAATCCACAATAGAGACCCACATTAGAATCAGGTTTATCATCACTCACATTGTATCAAGAAATCTGTTTTTTATTTTGCAGCAGCAATAAAGTGTAATACATAAAATTACTACAGTACTGTGCAATAGTCTTAGGCACCCTTGCTATATACGTATCTGTGCCTAAGGCCTTTGCACAGAACTGTATGATTTTCCAGACTCCAACATCTGCATTCTCTTGTATTTCCAATCTGTAAAACATGCATGCCTTTTTTACTTTAAGGTAGACACTCTAAGTGAATGTTAATATCTCATTTGTAACACATCTCTACACCCATAATTAAAGAAAAATCAATACACACCTGTCAAAATGCAGTGAACCTTAGATTTATTTTGCATGCTAGAATAAATGGTTGCAAAGTAAGACCGGCATCTTCTTAACTACACCGTTCCCAGTCAATCAATGAACGCATAGAGGATGGTGCATCAAAATACAAAGAAAATATATTAGCTTTTTCAAGGAAGAATTTGACAGTTTGATTTATTTCTTGCTCAAAATTATGAGATAAGCATTATATCTGAAGTTTATGTATCTTATTGTATTATTTCCCAAAAGCCATGAATATATTACCCACAATTCAGTGCACTTTGCAACCTGCATAAAGGCCGACTTGGGATATAGAATAAAGGTTTGCTGATATTGTTATGTCTGTGCAACTACGTATCAATTAAATAAAAGCACACACACGGAGGTGAAGGTTAATTGGTATATTCACTTTGCAGAGAGAGAAAGAGAGAGATCAATGTGCATGCATATACAACGAATCAATATGCATAGGTATTAGTCAATAATTAGTGCTAAGGGGAGTCATTGCGCTAAAAGAAATAAGTCCATTCATTACACTTCTTCCCTAGTTAGATGAATGCAACATAAAACTGTATAAGTAATTAAACATTCAATTTCCCATTAACAACTCATGTTCAAATAAACATGCTTCACAATAACAGTCCATAACTAACTTCACTATGCTAAAGATTCAGTCATATGCGGTGCCTCTGGACCTGCAGAGAGGCCTCAGATTTGGTAGGTGTCTTGTCAAAGACAACATTCTCCATTGCCATTGGTGACATGATCGTTGCCGAGAGGTAAGTTAGATGGCTGTAATGTGTCCATCTCATTGGATGCAGTCAACTCAAGTGTTTTCCTTGGCTGAGCATCCAATATTCGATCCACATGATATAAATGATCTCCATCATACACTGTGTACTTCTGTGGTCCAGTTCTTGTAGCTATCCTACCAGATAGGAGCACGGAGGAACATCGGGAAATCTCCAGGAAGACCTTCTTCGTTGCTGCTGCTGCTGTGAGCTCCGGGTCTCTGCTGGGAAGAACAGGCCCCCAGTCCTCGGGGTCGCGTTGCTGATGGCTGTTAGCTGGGCTGTCTTAATACGCTCGGCAGAGGATGGTGCTCGGAGAAGCTGTGCCGGAGGGGATGGTCGTCAGCTCGGAGGTTCGACAGACTCGGAGTCCGCTGCAGTCAGGTCACTTTCAGTGTGTGCTCTGTCTGCGAGGCTGGTTTCGACGGAGCTTCCACCGTGTGCTGCGTCTGTGAGGCTGAGTCGGGCGGCGCCTTGGAAGTCCATAGTGGGGATACTCCCTTCTGCCGCCTGCGTGGGATGGTGAGTCTGTCGGGACCCTGGGGACTTGTGGAAACTGTGGTGATTTCTTTTGAACTTATAGTCCTTTAACACCTTGGACTATTTTTACTGTGCCCATGGTCTGTTTTTTTTATCAATTATGCTATTGTTTGCACTGTTGTAACTATATGTTGTAATTATGTGGTTTTGTTCAGGTCTTGGAGCTTTAGCTTTTGGTCTTGTTTGTCTGGTGGATTTGGAGCTCCTTTCCGGGGAACGCGCTAAGACGGTAGCGCGATATTAAGACGCAGCAGCCTCTCCGGACTCTGGATTGGGGATTGCCAAACATTATGTGGATTTTCCAGTGTAGTCTGTTTTGTCATATGCTTTTGTGATATCATTCTGGAGGAATTGCACTTGTGGTTTCTAAATGACAATAAACTGAATCTGAATCTGAGATGTCCACTTCCCTTCTCAGGACTGTAATCGTGCACCAGGACTTCCTGCCCAACCTCAAAACTCCTTGCTGATTCACTTGGCAACTAGTTATTCCACGTTTCCCTCTGTAGGTCTGGTTTCAGGCGGACAACGTGAGATCTCAGATTCCTGCTCATGAAGAGCATTGCAGGTGTCTGATGTGTCATTGTATGAACAGAGTTCCGATACACAAAAAAGAAGTTGTCCACCTTGTGTTGTAGAGAAATGTCCTCCTTGTCCATAGCTTTGATGGACTTCTTGAGCAAACCTTTCAGCTAACCAATTTGTTGCCGGGTGGTGAGTAGCCGGCTTGAAATAATTGATGCCATTTTTCTTCATGAAAAGTCTGAATTCTTCAGATATGTATTGTGTTCTGTTGTCACTCGCAATTTGTTCAGGTAAGCCGTTTCTGGTGAAGATAGTCCTCAGAGTGGAGACAGTCTTTTCTGAGGCACACGAGTGAATCTGCAGATGCTGGAAATAAATAAAAACACAAAATTCTGGCAGAACTCAGCAGGCCAGACAGCATCTATGGGAGGAGGTAGTGACGACGTTTCGGGTCGAAACCCTTCAGCAGGAGTGAAGTAACATGGGATGGTCGAGGGGGGGGATAAGAAGTGGGGGGAGGGATGAAGTAGAGAGCTGGGAAGTGATAGGCTGGAGGGAAATGGGCTGGGGGAAGGTGGAGAAATATGGGAAATAAAACAGAAAGAAAGGTAGGGCTGGGGGGAGATTATACTGAGGGGGGAAAAAGGAGAGAGAAAGAGAAAAAAGAGAGAGAAAGAGAACCAGACTAAAATAATAGATAGGGATGGGGGTAAGTGGGGGCAGGGGTATCAACGGAGGTCTGTGAGTTGGATGTTCATGCCGGCAGCACCTCTGCCCTCACCCCATCCCCACGCCAGCCCACCAGGGACAGAGTTCCCCTGGTCCTCACCTATCACCCTACCAGCCTACAGATCCAACGTATAATCCGTAACCTCCTACGTGATCCCACCACCAGCCACATCTTCCCCTCCCCCCACTCTCGGCTTTCTGCAGGGAGCGCTCCCTACACAACTCCCTTGTCCATTCATTCCCCCCATCCCTCCGCACAGACCTCCCTCCGGGCACTCATCCCTGCAAACAGAACAAGAGCTACACCTGCCCCCACACTTCCTCCCTCACCACCATCTCAGGCCCCAGACAGCCCTTTCAGGTGAGGCACCACTTCACCTGTGAGTCACCTGGGGTGATATACTGTATCCGGTGCTCCCGATGTGGCCATTTATACATTGGGGAGACCCGCCGCAGACTGGGAGACCATTTCGCCCAACCGTGGGCTCCTAGGAATAGTGCCCAAAGTTGCAACCACGAAGCAGACATCACTGGGACTTGCTTCCTGAGATTGAAAATGGACACGAGGGGCTGGTGTTCTGTCACTAGCATAAATATTTGTCCATAGAGCTAGTGGTGTAACTTCTTTATTCTGCATGCTAATGGTCTCTTGGTCAAACTGGACATAGTTGTGTTTTGTGCTCGTCAGTGATCTTGAAGCAAGTGTAGTCGGGTGTCTAGATCCATCTTCAATAGTGAGTGCCAAAATGGCATCAATACAATAAGAGGACCATAAGACATAGGAGCAGAAGCAGGCAATTCAGCCCATCGAGTCTGCTCTACCATTACATCAAGACGGATCCTGGATCCCACTCAAACCCATACACCTGCCATCTCACCATATCCTTTGAAGCCCAAACCAATCAGGAAATGATTAATTTCTGCTTTAAATATACCCATAGACTTCACCTCCACCACAGACTGTGGTAGAGCATTTCACAGATTCACTCCTCTCTGGCTAAAAAAATTCCTACTTATTTCTGTTCTAACAGTTCAGCTCTGAGGCGGTGCCCTCTAGTTCTGGATACTCCAACAATGAGGTTTTATGAGATCCCTCTGCATTCTTCTAAATTCCAGTAAGTACAGGCCCAAAGCTGCCAAACACTGCTCATATGTTAACCCCAAGTTTCTCCCCATTTAAATAATAGCCCGCACTTTTGTTCCTTTTACCAAAATCAATTTCCATACATTTCCCAACACTGCATCCCATCTGCTACATTTTTGCCCATTCTTCCAGTTTGCCTAAGTCCTTCTTCAATGGCATTAAAGGGTTCTTTTATATTAAGCTGCCTAATAAGATCTGGGTATTACACAATCTAAGCCTTTCTCCAAGTAGGCTGAAGCACAAGCTGCTCTAAAAAGCCAAGTCGTTGGCATTCAACAAATTCACTCTCTTGTGATCTGACACCAAATTGATTTTCCCAATCCCCTTCTATATAGAAGTCCCCCATTACAATTGTGACATTACCCCTATTACATGCCTTTTCACATCACATGCCAGACTGATGGGCAGAGATGGGTCATAACAGGCGAGCAGTTCATTTGATGATATGAGTCTCTTTGTTTCCTTGAATGCTCTTTCACTGCTTTCTGACCATTCCCACTTTGCTCCTCTGCCTGCAACAGTGCATTCAATGGCTGCAGCACTGTAGCTATCTTTGAGAGAAACTGGTGGCAATAGTTTACAAGACCCAAGTTTGGCCTGAGTTGTGACACATTTTCTGGTTTGAGTGTCTGCGGCACTGCTTCAATCTCCTCTTGTGACTTATTTAAGCCATGCTTGTCAATGACATCTCAACATTATGGGAGTTCATTCTTGAAAAACACACATTTCTCTCTCTTTGCACACAGACCATACTCACTTAGCCTGGTAAGCTTTTTACCAAGGTTCTGGAGGTGCTCTTCACCATTTTTGCCAGTCACAATGATGTCATCAAGGTAATATTGTGTTCCTGGTATATCTTGGAGCACCTGGTCCATTGCTCTTTGCCAAATTAGAAACATAGAATCGTAGAAAACCTGCAGCATAATATAGCCCCTATGGCCCACAAAGCAGTGCTGAACATGTCCTTACCTGAGAACTACCTAGGCTACCCTCTATTTTTCTAAGCTCCATGTACCTATCCAGGAGACTCTTAAAAGACCCTATCTGGAGCTGATGCGATGCTAAAGCCAAGATGATTAGACTGGAACATCCCCTTGTGACTGTTGATTGTGAAGAACTTCCTGCTTGATTCATCAATCTCCATTTGCCAATGGGCTTGTGACAAGTCAATCTTTGAAAACTTCTTCACACCTGTCAAAGATGTCTTCTGTTTGTGGCTGGGGATACTGCAGAGTTTGCAGCACAGGGTGGAATCTCACTTTGAAGTTCCCACGTATTCAAACAGCTCAGGCCTTCCCTTTCTTGGTCACCAGAACAATGGACTTGGCCCAATCACTCTACTCAACTTTGGGGAGACTTGCCAGATGCCTTCAAGCTCTGGAGTTCAACACCCACTTTAGGACATAGAGTTAGACACGTTCATTCACATTGTTCACATTACAATACAGTTCAGCCCTCTTGATATATGATTCCCTGGTCTCATTAGCACTACCAACTTCATCAACTTTCCCAACAGGCCATCATCATGTTATTTTCACTTCAGCTTTGCTAGTTGTGCATCTTTCACTGTGTACTATGAAGATACTCAGGCGTCCCTTTGTTAGCGTCTGTGAAGCCCTTCTCTGTACTTATTAATTCTTTCCTCTCACTATCACTCTCCCTTCTGCTGAATTCTGCTGTCCAGTAACTGTTGGTGCTACTTCTGGTATCCATTGACATTCAGGTTGGTACTCATCGCTAATTTGTTGTGTCTGTACAACCATATATCAATTAAATAACGCATGCCTGCAGAGGTGAAGGTTAAGTGATATGTTCACTTTACAGGGAGAGAGAAAGAGAGAGAAGAGATCAATGTAAATGCATAGACAACAGATCAATGAGCATGCATAGTGATAAGTCCGTAATCAGTGCTAAGGGGATTCGTTGCGCTAAAAGAAATCGATTCATACGTTACACATATTTTAATAAATAGACAAATTTTGGAGGGAATGCAGTTGAAATTTTGTCTGCCCCCTTCTGATTTTTCTCTCCTTTTCTCTTTGAAATTAATTGGTAAATTGATAAATTGCTTTATTACTGTCACATATATCGAGATACAGTTTTGTCTGCCACTCATAGAGACCAAATCAGTACAACACTGAACTGAAAACAGTAACGAAAGAGAGAATAAAGTGTTACTGTTAAAGAGAAAGTGCAAGGAACGCAGGCAATGACATGCAAGGCTATAACAAAAATAAATTATGAAGTCAGCATTCCACCTTATCGTATTTAATTGTTGCATAATTGTGGGATAGAAGCTGTCTTTGAGACTAGTGGTACATGCTTTCAGACTTTTGTACCTTCTGCCTGATGAGACAAGGGAGAAGAAAGGATACCTGTGGTGGGCTGGGTATTTCATTATACTAATTGCTTTATTGAGGCAGCGAGAAGTATAAACAGAATCCAGGAAGGAGAGGTTGGTTTTCGTGATGTGCTGAGCTGCGTCCACAACTCTCTGCAGTTTCTTGTGGTCATGGGCAGAGCAATTACCATACCAAGCTGCATGTGTCCAGATCAGATGCTCCCCATGGTGCATTGATTAAAAGCAGTGATGCTCAGTGACGACATACGAAATTTCCTTAGCCACCTGAGGAAGTAGAGACGCTGATGCACATTATTGGCCAGGAAGTCTACGTGGTTGGACCAAGACAGTCTCTTGGTGATGTTCATTCCTAGGAACTCAAAGCTGTCAACCCTCTCGACCTCAGTACTGTGATATCAGCTGGAGCATGTTTATTTGTATATTTCCAGTGTTTACCACTGCCCAAGAAAAGTAATTAACTTGAAATGTTAACACTTTTTCTCTTTCTCCACAAATACTACTTGATCTGCTGACTATGGGAATGAGAATTATCAAATTCATAGCCCCCATTATACTGCAAAAATAAAAGAAGTATGAGACATATATGTACATCTGCATTAACTTGGCTTTGATTTACTGCTCCTGCAATGATTTGTTTTAACCCTTCCTTCTCACAAATCCAGTTAAGTCAAGTTTATTGTCACCTAACTGTACGTGTATATAATGTATATAGAAACAAGAAAACATTTACACCATGGTGTAAAGCACATAACACACATAACACATGATAGCTTATGAAGGGAAGGATAAAATCTACAGATGTATCACATCTGATGTAACAAGCTAATATTAAATATTGTAAAGTTTGGAACAGATTAACCAGTGACACTTTGAATATGATATGACTGGGAATTCAGGGGCCTAATGGCCTGGGGGAGGAAACTGTTTCCTATCCTGACAGTTCTTGTTTTTATGCATCATGGTCTCCTGCCTGATATTAGGAAGAGGATACTGGATGGATGGGTAGTGATCCATAGTAATACTAAGGGCCCCTCATATGCAGCACTTCTGATAAATGTCCCCAGTGGATAATAGGGAGACCCCTATGATCCTCTCAGCTGTTCTCACAGTCCTTTGTAGGGTCTTCCAGTCCAACACTTGGCTGCTGCCATGCTAGAGGGAGATACAACTTGTCTGAGTTATAAAACTCAGAAACAGCCCCCACTGTCTACTGAGTCAATGCTAATCATCAAGCACCAATTACATTAATTTTTTGTTATTCTGGACACATTTCTATCATCACTCTCCCTACCCCCAGTCCACATACTTTACCATTCATCTCCACACTAGGTACACTTTATAATGTCCAATTAAACAACTTTCTCAAACGGGGTAAGAGATTTGTGTACCCATGTGAACACATGGAGACGTGGTCATTTATTGGAATTGGATTGAATTATTATTTGACTCATTTACCAAGACACAGTGAAAATCTTCTCTTGCATATTGTTCATAGAGATCAGATGATTACACAGTACTTTGAGCCAAAACAAGCTAGAACAATAACAATGCAACATCAAGAAATTTTTGTAGATAGAACTTTTAGATTTAGAAGTGTAGAACGATGAAAGTAGAAGCCATCATCATCGTTATGTGCCCTGTCATGATCGTTCCATGACCATGATTGTTCTTGGCAAATTTTTCTACAGAAGTGGTTTGCCATTGCTGCCTTCTGGGCAGTGAATTTACAAGACGGGTGACCCAAGCCACGATCAATACCCTTCAGAGATTGCCTGCCTGGTGTCAGTGGTGACATAACCAGGACTTGTGATCTGCACTGGCTGTTCATACGACTATCCACCACCTGTTCTCATGGCTTCATGTGACCCTGATCGGGGTGGGGAGGGCTAAGCAGGTGTTACACCTTGCCCGAGGATGACCTCCGGTTTCGCGGAGGGAAGGAGCACTTGACACCTCCCTTGGTAGAGACATATCTTTAGTCTGCCACCCAATAGAAGTAAAACATACAAAATAATGTACTCAGCAGGTCAGGTAGCATTTATGGAGAGAATCAACATTTGACATTTTAGACTGACACTCTTCATCAGGAAGGAAGAAAAAGCCAGAATAAGAAAGTAGGGGGAGGGGAAGGAGTACTAGCTGGCAGGTGATTGGCGAAACCAGAGAAGGGGAAGTTGGGTGGGTGGGGTGAATTCAGAAGAGAGGAATTAGATAGGGAAGATAAAGGGCTGAAGAGAAAGGAGAGGTCAGTAAAATATGGGTGAAGGAGAAGGAAGAGGGGCACCAGTAGGAGGTGATAGCAGGCAAGGAGAAGAGAAGGGGGTAAGAAGGGAGCCAGATTTTGTGTTATCTGTTACAGCCATCCAGGGGAGGACGAGATGCCAGAGGTGGTGTGGGAAGAGAACAGAGATATGGTATGTGCACAGGAATCCATGCTGGGTTGGGTGGTGACCCTAATGCAGGCCAGTTTTCCCATCTGTGCTGCTCTCCAGTGTTGGATCCCAGGAAGAGAGGCTGAATTGACTTTGTCTGCAGCTGACCCAGCATGAGATAAAGAACTCAGGGAGCAGATTGCTACAAGTTTCCACACTCCAGCACCATTTTGTCTAGGCATATCGATCATAATTTATTACCCCCACTTTCCTGCTGACGTTATCCAGATTTTATCACTCACCTCCACACTAGGAGCAATTAGCAGTTGCCAACTAATCTACCAACCTACACATCTTTGGGATGTGGGAGGAATTTCAGACAGCCAGAAGATGCCTGTTGCCATCTTCAAAAGGGAATGCCTCAAGAAAGCAGCATCCATCATGAATGGCCATAACCATCCAGGCCATGCTCTCTTCTCATTACTAAAAACAGAGAGGAGGTGCAGGAGCCTGAAGGCACACTCACAATATTCCACTCCGCCATCAGATTTCTGAACGATCCATGAAACCATGAACACTGCTTCACTATTTTTAATATATTCTTATGTAATCTTCTGATTCTGTTGGCTGTGTAAGTCTAGGGAAGACAATCTCTGGCCTCGCCAAACGGGTGAGACTGAGATGCGGGTCCACCCCAAAACCCCCCTGTTTGTGTAGATGCCGCGTGATCTGTTACCCTGTTACAAATCAGTACCACAAGATAACAGACAGTACAGCTTTACAATTCCTGATTTGACTTAATTTGGATTAGCAAAGAAAAAGCAAAGAAAGAAAAGTGCCCATTTTAATGAAACAGTCTAATTTTCACAAGTTGGAGCTCACAGTTTCCCCTGCACCGATCCTCCTTCAATCTCTCCACCTTCGTCGGATCATGGCTCCACTCTGGGTCGAGTCCTACGACCTCTTCCCTCCGGCGCCTTCTCTCTCCATGTCCAGCGAATAAAAGACTCAGATCCCCTTGTGTCAGGCACCCTCCCGTTGTTGGACAGCTCACATTCCAAAGTGCCCATTATCTCCAACCATAACCCAAACACTGCTTCTACAGAAAGACCATCACATTAGCAGCGAAACCGTTCCCAGGGTGTTACACTTATTGTAACTTATAAGCACATAAGATATACAATCAGAATTAAGCCATTTGACCCATCAAGTCTACTTCACAATTTCATCGTTCCATATCTATTACCCCTCTCAACCCTATTCCCATGCCTTCTCCCCATAACCTCTGATGCCCTTATTAATCTAGAACCTACCAGCCTCTGCTTTAAATATACGCAATGACTTGGCTCCACAGCCATCTGTGCAATGAGTTTCACAAATTCAACACCCTCTGGCTAAAGAAGTTCCTCCTCATCTCTGTCCTAAAGGGTGTTCTTGTATTCTGAGGTCATCGACTCTCCCACTATAGGAAATATCATCTCCATGTCCACTCTATGTAGCCCTTCCAATATTTGATGGGTTTCAAAGTATTATATAAATATTGTAATCTTTATATACTGCACTGTCCTGCTGCCACAAAACAAATATCATGAAACATGTCAGAGATAATAATCCCAATTCTCATTCTAATTCTGACTTTGATAATGTGAGCAGATCACTAATTGAAAAAGATTCATGCAGCTATCAAGGAAGTAACTTGATGCCATATTTTTAATTGAGAATATATAATAATTCCAACCTGCTAACTAGCTAGCTATTATTTGTTGCCTTGGACAGATGCCACTAAATAACAAGTTTCAAGTCAGTGATAATAAACCTGATTCTGCAACCCAAGCAGTCGGAGAGAGAGCATGCAAACACCACAACAACAGCACCAGAGGTTAGGATTGAAACTGGTTCACAAGAGCTAAGAGACAGCTGTGACACAGTGCTGTCCAAATTGCGTACAGGAATTGAACTCCAGCGGTATCTAAGGGGAGGGGTGCTCTTACTACTTTGGTAATAGTGCATGCATGCCCCAATGATCTCAAGTTATACAGTACATAAACATTTTTGATGATTATTGGGGGAGACAGGTTCTTCCATCATTCCCTCTTCCCAATGCCATTTTTTTGACAATACTCTGACAATACTCTTTCTAGGGCTTGTTCCAGATTTCAAAGGCTGGCTGAGTTTGATCCTATGTGGATTCCTTTCTCTGGAATAGGACAATCAACAGAGAATGTACACGTTCACAAGAGAACATAAAGGTGAAGTAGAAATAAATTCACTTTAAATCTTAAACAGCTGTTTTGCTTGGAGTGTAGGAGATGAAGAGGAGATCCTAAAAAGTCCTTTTCCCCAGGTTGGAAATACAATATCTGAAGGACAAAGGTTTGAAGATTTAATAGAAACTTTTTTGTTTGAAGGTTTAATAGAAAGTTCTTTTTCTAAAGAAGCAACTTCTTTCTGTTCAGAATTTTAGATTTCAAGTATTACTGAACTTTAATCATTTGTATCTGTCTGGAAAGATTTGTATTCTGCGGTTCTCAGAAGCTTGAATATCAATGAAATACTTCCCTGAGTTTCTAATGAGCTTTGTTTCATTGACTGAGCACCAGGTCAAGTTTTGCAAGTTCAGGTAAATAATAATCTTAACATTGAAGTTTAAAACATGTCTAATGAGGTTTTATGCTTCATACTAAATCAATGAATCAGCCTGGTTCTCCACGTGTTACACGTCTATCAGTGGCATATGAATATCTTTAAATATGCTGGTGACAATATCTCAGCTGCAAATGTCATTGTAGACAAATAAATTACTCTTTAGATAGTGGTCTAGGCAAGTGATTTGACTATCTACCAAGGAAATGGTTTTCTTAATTCATGTAGTTTTATATCTAGTTGGGCAGAGAAGATTTGATACCCATACAACTGGTCCGGGTGCGAGGTTGGATCACTCTGGGCAGTGAGCTGACCTGAAGAACTTCAGAGCAGCTTTGGGCGCGGCAACAGAATCTGGACCTGGAGCAAGTCGTTGGGCAGCGTGGTCTAGGCCCCAAGTCCTTCACAGTAGCTCGGTCCTAGTGCAAGGTATGATATACTGGTTAGGTAATTTAAACGCTGGTCCAGATCAGACACGAGAACCAATTTCGCTCGGTCTCCATGATCTTCAGTCCTCTCTCCAGGTTGTGGAGCCTTTTGCTGTTCCATTGTTGGGACAATATAAACACTGGCCTAGATAGATTGAAAAGACAGGGTGTTGGTCAGGACGAGAGCCAATTTTGCTCATTCTCCATGATGGTCAGCTCAATGGTGCTGAGGGTATGAAGACTGCCCCAGCTGCTGCGCTCCGTGCCCACTAATATGATGAACTGATAAGTGAGGCTTTGGGCCTACTCTGGGCTGCTCCACGGTTCAGATCTGAGGACTCAATTTTGCTTTGAAAAGCTGTTGTGAGCTTCAATTGTTTGCATGTTTTTTTCTCTTTCTCCTGCGCATCATATTCTTTCTATTTTTAGGTCTTTCTATTTTTATTCTTTTGTTTTATTTTGGGTTCTTTCAGGTTTTCCTGTGCTGTAATGTTCCATGTTCTATGTTCTTGTTTTGTGGTTACATGTGAGCAAGCAAATCTCAAGGTTGTGTAATTTATATGTTCTCTGATAACAAATGGATCTTGAATCTTGAATATCACCATATAAGCAGGATTATCCATTATTGTCACAGAAGAAAGCTGAAAGGGAAAATAACCCCTTGAGGCCTCTCCGTCATCTTTCCTGGCTTACTCCTCCCCAGAGAAAACAACTCAATCTGGTATAATATATGATAAAACAGCTTGTGAGATGGAACAGATAAGTGGCGACTCTTTGCATGCAACTCCAATGGGAGTCATTAAATACTGCAACAGCTGAAATATATTGCACTGTACTGTTGTGCTTAAGTTAATAAATTTCACAACATGTAAAATGATAATAAATCTGATTCTGACCCTGGAATGGTTCCAGAGGACTCATTAAGAGGAAAGAGAGGCAGAAGAATGTTTCTCAGCCACATGTTCATCTGCCAGAGCATCCTACTCTTACCCTCACTAGCACGTGGCACAGGCAACAATCCGGAAACTACTATCCTCGAGGTCCTGTTTTTCAACTTCCTACCAAGCTCTCTGAACTCACTCCACAGGACCTCCTGACTCTTTCTCCCTATGTCATTGGTACCGATGTGTACCACGACATCTGGCTGATCACCCTCCCACTTCAGAATGCTGTGCACGCGATCAGAGACATCCCTAACCCTGGCACCCGGGAGGCAACAAACCATCTAGGAGTCTCTGTCATGACCACAGAATCTCCTGTCTGTACCCCTGACTATGGAGTCCCCTATCACTACCACTCTCCTCTTCTTCCTCCCTCCCTTCTGCACTGCAGAACCAGACTCAGTGCCAGAGATCCGGCTGCCACAGCTTGTCCCAGGTAAGCCATCCCCCCCCCCCCAACAGTATCCAAATCGGTATACCTGTTCTGGAGGGGAATGGCCACAGGGGAACCCTGCACTACCTGCCCTTTCCTCTTCCCTCGCTTGACGGTAACCCAATTACCTGTGCCCTGTTCCTTAGGTGTAACTACCTCCCAGAAGCTACTATTTATAAACTGCTCAGTCTCCCAAATGATCCAGAGGTCATCCAGCTCCTGCTCCAGTTCCCTAACTCGGTCTGTTAGGAGCTGCAGCTGGATGCTCTTCTTGCAGGTATCATTGTCAGGGACACCGAAGGTCTCCCTGACTCCCCACATCCTGCAAGAGGAACATTCCAACATCCTGCCTGACATATTCTCTAGTCTGAACAAAAAAATAGAAAACAGAAACTTACCGGAACCTACCCTCGCCGAAGCCTGATTGAGCCAAAGCCGCCCCACTCTGACTCAGTCCACATCAACGATGGCTGCTGTATATGGAGGTCTCTCTTTTAAACCTCGGCGCACTACGTCACGCACCTGCGCAGTAGAGCCTCTTTATCCGATCAGTTAAAGAAAAGAAAAACGACCTTCCCTCCGCGATGCTTCAGTCTTCCACTCTCAGCCTCTCGCTTCGATTGAAAAGGAACATTTGACGGCTCTGGGCATATGCTTGCTGGAGTTTAGAAGAATTAGGGGAGATCTCATTAAAACTTTTTGAATATTGAAAGGGCTAATAAAGTGGAAATGGAGCAGATGAGTCTAGGACCAGAGGACACAGCCTCAGAACAGATGGACATCTATTTTGAACTGATATGATGAAGAATTTCTTTAGCCAGAGAGTGGTGAATCTGTGGAATTCATTGCCATGGACGGCTGTGGAGGCCAAGTCATTAATTATATTTAAAGCAGAGGTTGATAGGTTCTTGATTAGTCAGGGTGTGAAAGGTTACAGGGAAGGAGCAGGAGAGTGGGGTTGAGAGGGATAATCAGCCATGATGGAATGGTAGAGCAGACTCAATGTCTGAATGGTCCAATTCTGCTCCTATGGTTTTCTGGTCCTTAGACAGGTGCACTGACAGGAAACATTTAGAGGAATATGGGCCTTGCACAGACAAAGGTAATTAGACTATAGAGACATCTTGGTTGGGTTTCCCTGTTGTATCTATGAATCTTAAGGTCAGTATTAACTAGACCACATAGTATAATAGATTCATCACAGAAATTAATTCAGCAAACCTAAATTAATGCACTGACTCCAAGGCAAAGGGTCAGTACATTTCCTTTTATATGCAGACCAACTCCACTCTCAATACCCTTTATATTGCCTTTATAAGATTTCAAACAATTCAAGGCTAGTCCACACTGCCTTTTACCCCGGGTTGAAGAATCCAGATCTACAGTACATGACAGAGATGCAGGATGAAATGGGAGAGATTTAATAGCATCCAAGTTGCAACCTTTTCACCCAGAGTGTGGTCAGTATACCTAATGAGTTACCAGACGAAGTGCTTGTGGCAGTTTCATTAACAGCAATTGGTCAGGTACATGGATAGGAAAATCTTAGAGGGATATGGGCCAAGCACAGGCAAATGGGATGAACTTAGATAGAAATCTTGGTCAGCATGGAATCATTAGGCTAAAGGGCCTGCTTCCAAGTTGCATGACTCTATAAAACTAGAAGACCCAGGAGCAGAATTAGGCCATTCTGCCCATCAAGTCTGCTCTGCCATTCCATCATGGCTGATTTATTATCCCTCTCAAACCCGTTCTCCTGTTTTCTCCTTATAACCTTCCATGTTGGGATTAATCAAGAACCTATTAGTCTCCACCTTAAATACACCCAATGACTTAGCCTGCACAATCTCTGTGGAAAAGAATTCCACAGGCTCACCATCCTCTGGGTAAAGAATTTTTTTCTAAATGGATGTCCCTCAATTCTGAGGCTGAGGTCCTAGACTCCGCCACTCTCAGAAATATTCTATCCACATCGATTCTATCTAGGTCCATCAATATTCCACAGGTTTCAATGCGATCTCCCTTCATTCTTCTAAACCCCAATGATGACAGTCCCAAAGACATCAAATGTTCCTCATATGTTAACTATGTTGTTCCTGGGATCATTCCTGAGCACCTCCTCTGGTCTCTGTCCAATGCCAGCACATCCTTTCTTAGATAAAGGGACTAAAACTGCTCACAATACTACTTACAGTCTGACCAGTGCCTTATAAAGCTTCAACATCACATCCTTGCTCCTATATTCTAGTCCTCTCAAAATGAATGCTGCCATTACATTTGCCTTCCTCACCACCAACTCATCCTGCAAGTTAGCCTTTAAGGAATCCGGCATGAAGACTCACAAGTCCCTTTTTAACTCTGATTTTTGAATTTTCTCCCCATTTAAAAAATGTCTGCCAACATGCATAACTGTATACTTCCCAACATTATATTCCATCCATAACAGTGAGAATTCTGCATGTTGCTATGAGCTCATTCCACATTCTTCTAAGCTATTGATTTTTCTCACTTGCTACCCAATTTGTCAATGCATACTCCAGTTCTCTCTTGCTCCTAACAATCATTCAAATGTTGTTCACTAGGTCAACCACAAAAGGTGGGACTTCATGGTGCCCAACCATTCCAATTCGACTTCCCATTCCCATTCTGATATGTCTGTCGATGGCTTCCTCGATTTCCATGATGAGGCCATAATCATAATCAGAGAAGCAGCACCTCATATTCTATCTGGGTAGCCTCCAAGCACTGATTACTTTAACTTCTGATAATTTCTCTCCCCTTCACTCCACACTTTTCCCATCTCCCATTCTGGTTCTGCTCTCATCCTGTCTCCTCTCACCTGACCATCACCTCCCTCTGATTCCTCCTTCATCCCCTTTCTTCCATTTTCCACTGTCCTCTCCTTTCAGGTTCCTTCTTCTTCAGCTCATCACTTCTTACACCTATCACTTCCCAGATTCTTACTTCATCCCCCTCCCATATTCCCATCCATCCACCTAGATCCATCCACCTCACCCGGTTTTACCCGTTAGTGTTTATTCCTTTTCCTCCAACTCCCACCCCGTCGCCGCCTTATTCTACTTTCTGCCCTCTCCCCTTCCAGTCCTGATGAAGGGTCTCAGCCTGAAATGTTGACCGTTTACTCCCCTCCGTTGATGATGCTGAATTCCTTCAGCTTTTTGGTATGGGTGTTGCTCCAAGATCTCCAGCATCTGCAGATCTCTTGTGTTTAAGATTTTATTTTGCTTTCTAATCAGATTGGAACATAATGTTAGTGGAAAGAAAGACTCTGCTTTTGACAATACTCCTTAAGACTTTGATGAAGGGCAGGAGCAGAGAAGGGCTTAACAAATTTTCATGTGGGACTTCACACTAAGTGGTTCTAGCAGGAGCATAAGAACTCTAATTAACATCCCACAATGTTTGCAGCCTTAGAGACCAATTCATCAGGCTCACTGTTCAGTTTTCACAATAATTGCATGCTTTAAAGTTTTTAGAAGAGCCAAGGACTCCTGCTATTCACTTCAAAACTGATCATCAGAATACTTTACTGAAGTTGAGACTTAAGGACTGAATTCAGGACACGCCTTGTTCTCATCGCTACCGTCAGGAAGGAGGTACAGGAGCCTAAAGGCACACACCCAGCAACTCAGGAACAGCATCTTCCCCTCTGCCATCTGATTTCTGAATGGACGTTGAACTCATAAGGCACGCTCTGCAATCCAGGCAACACCCTTGTAAATCTCCTCTGCAATCTCTCTATAGTATCCACATCCTTCCTGCAGTGAGGTGACCAGAACTGAATACAGTACTCCAAGTGGGTCTGACCAAGGTCTTATATAGCTGTAACATTATCTCATGGCTTTGAACTCAGTCCCACTGTTGATGAAGGCCAACACACCCTCCGCCTTCTTAACAACACTGTCAACCTGTGCAGCAGCTTTGAGAGTCCCATGGACAAGGGCCCCAAGATCTCACTGATCCTCCACATTGCCAAGAGTCTTACCATTAATATTATAGTCTGTCTTCAAGTTTGACCTACCAAAATGAACCACTTCACACTTATCTGGGTTAGCCTGCATCTGGCACTTCTCAGCCCAGTTCTGCATCCTATCGATGTCTTGCGGTAACCTCTGGCAACCCTCCAGACTCTCAACAATGCTCCCAACTTTTGTGTCATCAGAAAACATACTAACCCACCCTTCTATTTCCTCATCCAGGTCATTTATAAAAATCACAAACAGAAGGAGTCCCAGAACAGATCCCTGTGGAACACCACTGGTCACTGACCTCCATGCAGAATATGACCCATCTACAACCACCTTTTGCCTTCTGTGGGCAAGTCAATTCTGGATTCACAAGGCAAGGTCTCCTTGGATCCCATGCCTCCTTACTTTCTGAATGAGCCTGGCAAATGGCTTATTGAAATCCATATACACTACATCCACTGCTCTACCTTCATCAATGTGTTTTGTCACATCCTCAAAGAATTCAATCAGGCTTGTAAGGCATGATCTGCCCTTGACAAAGCCATGCTGACTATCCCTAATCAGATTATGTCTCTCCAAATGCTCATAAATCCTGCCTCTCAGGATCTTCTCCAACAACTTGCCCACTATTATATATACATAATTTACATTTTTTGCTGTATTAATAAGTATTGCATTGTACCACTATCACAAAGGCAACAATTTTTTTATGACATATGCCGGTGATATTAAACTTCATTCTGATTCTGAAGATAAAGGTAGCACTTTGAGTGTTTTGAAATTTGAGCCTAGGTACAGAATTAATTTCATGTGCATAAACTTACAGAAAATTTGCAACATAAATGAAGGGCATTTGCCCATTCACATCAGTGCTGACCTTCCTGCTCTAATCCCACTATGTAGATCTAAGTGTGTAATCTTGCATTTCATGGTCAAATTCTAAGTAAATTTAACATTGAAGTATACATACACTCAGCGGCCATTTTATTAGGTACACCTATACAACTGCTTGTTAATGCAACTATCTAATCAGCCAATCATGTGGCAGCATGTAGACATGGTCAGGAAGTTCCATTATTGTTCAAACCAAAAATGCCTATTTAATGAGAGAGGAGAATGACCAGACTAGTTCAAGCTGACAGGAAGGTGACAGTAACTCAAATAATCACACATTACAACAGTGGTGTGCAGAAGAGCATCTCTGAGCACATAACATGTCTAACCTTGAAGTGGATGGGCTACAGCAGCAGAAAACCACAAACACACAGTCAGTAGCCACTTTATTAACTTCACATATACCTGATAAAGTGATCTCTGGGTGTATATGCCATCATATACTACATTGAGGTTCATTTTCTTACAAGACACTTAAGAAATATAATACAATCTATGAGAAACTGAATAAACAAAGACTGACAAATAACTTGAATGTGTCTTCAAGAATACATCCAAATGCTTTGGAGATATTAGGGTATCTGCCTCTTTAAGGCAGGAATATCCAGGTCCCCATCACTTTTAGGGTAAAAGTATTATTCCTTATTTATCCTCTGGCCCTTCTACCAATTAATTTACATCTATTCCCTTAAATTTTGACCCCACTGCTCAAGGAAATAGCAAAATTTAACACATAAGCTTTCCCATTGTGGTGAACTACGTATACCTGTCTGGACACGCCCCCTGCTGACTGCTCCTGTGGCTCCTCCCACAGACCCCTGTATAAAGGCGATTGAGGCCTGAGCCCGGCCTCTCAGTCTCCAGGATGTAGTATGGTGGTCACTCACTGCTTGTTCCTTCTTCCAGTCAATAAAAGCCTCTATCTCGCTTTTACGTCTCAGAGAGAGTTATAGATGGTGTATCACCCTTGTAGGATCCTGATGAAGGATCTCCACTGTTGTGCACAACAGGATGCAGCACAATGTACCACAATGTACCTCTCCTTCAGCTGTTCCTATCACCTTTCAGCTTTTCACTTCATCCCCTGTGTTTGTGTGAGGGCACACTGTTCACAACACAAGTGCTTCTGCAGATGCAGGAAATCTTGCGAAACACATGCAAAATGCTGGAGGAAGTCAGCAGATCAAATAACACTCATCGAGGGGAATAAACAGCCCCCACCAAACCAACACGCATAAAATTCTGGAGGAGCTCAGCAGGACAGGCAGCATCTATGGAAAAGAGTATAGTTAACATTTCAGGCTGAGACCCTTCATCAGGACTGGAGAAAAACAGATGAGGAGTCACAGGTAGAAAGTGGAGGGAGGGGAGGAAGAAGCACAAGGTGTTAGATGAAACTGGGAGGAGGAAGGAGTGAAGTAACGAGCTGCAAAGCTGACTCGTGGAAGAGGTACAGGAATGGAGAAGGGGGAATCTGATAGGAAAGAGAAGGTCATCGAAGAAAGAAAAGAGGGAGGAGCACCAGAGGGAAGTGATGGGCAGGTAAGGAGATAAGGTGAGAGAGGGAAAAAGGAATGGGACTGGTGAAGGGGTTTGGGGGCATTGCCAGATGTTAGAGAAATCGATGTTCATGCCATCAGGTTGGGAGGCTACCCAGACAGAACATAAGGTGTTGCTCATCCAACTTGAGTGTGGCCTCATTGTGACAGTAGGGTAGGCCGTGGACTGACATATCGGAATGGGAATGGGAAGTGAAATTAAAATGGGTGGCTACCAGGTGATCCTGCTTTTTCTGGAAGACGGAGATCTCTGGACAAAGCTTACCTGCTGATGTCTATTATAATTCCACTGACTCTCACAGCAACCTGGAGTTTACCTCTTCTCACCCTGTTACTTGTAAAAATGCCATCCTCTTCTCTCAATCCTCTGTCTCCACCACATCCGCTTTTGGGATGAGGCTTTTCATTTCAGAATGAAGGAGATGTCCTCCTTCTTCAAAGAAAGGGGCTTCCCTTCCTTCACTATCAACTCTGCCCTCAATTGCTTCTCTTTCCTTTCACACATGTCTCCCCTCACCCTATCCTCCAGCCACCCCACCAAGGATAAGGTTCCTCTTGTCCTCACCCTACCACCCCATCAGCTTCCGCATCCAGCACATAAGTCTCCATAACTTCTGCCATCTCCAGAAGGATCCCACCACCAAGCACTTCTTTTCCTCCTCCCCCAACTTTCTGTTTTCCATAGGGATCAATCCCTATGCGACTCCGTATCCAATCATCTCTCCCCACCGATCACCCTTCTGGCACTTATCCTTGCAAACGGAGCAAGTGCTACACCTGCCCCTACACCTTCTCCCTCACTGCTATTCAGGGCCCCAGTCCTCAGTCCTTCTAGGTCATGCAACACTTCACCTGTGAGTCTATTGGGGTCATCTACTGTATCCAGTGCTCCCAGTTTGACCTCCTGCATATTAGTGAGACCCGACGTAGATTGGGAGACTGTTTTGCCAAGCATCTATGTTCTGTTCACCAGAAAAAGCAGGATCATCCAATGGCCATTCATTTTAATTCCACTTCACATTCCAACATGTCTATCCATGGCTTCCTGTACTGTCATGATGAAGCCACACTCAGGTTGGAGAAGCAATGCCTTATATTCCATCTGGGTAGCTCCCAACCTGATGGCATGAATGTTGATTTCTCGAACTTCTTGTAATATTCCACCCCTTCACCATTCCCTATTCCTGTTTCCCTCTCTCACCTTATCTCCTTACCTGCCCATCACCTCCTTCTGGTGCTCCTCCCCTTTTTCTTTCTTCCATGGCCTTCTGTCCTCTCCTTCTCCCTTCTCCAGCCCTGTATCTCTTTCACCAATCAACTTCCTAGCTCCTTACTTCACCCCTCACCCTCCCAGTTTCACCTCGTGTTTCCTCCGCACTTCTTCCCACCTTCTAACTTTGAATCCTCTTCTTTTTTCTCCAGTCCTGCTGAAGGGTCTTGGCCTGAAACATCGACTGTACTCTTTTCCATAGATGTTGCCTGGCCTGCTGAGTTCCTCCAGCATTTTGTGTGTGGTGCTTGGATTTCCAGCGTCTACATCTTTTCTCATGTTTGAAGATCCCCACTCTCCCACCTTCCCTCTCAGCTAAAACCTGCCAGCTTGTAACCCTTCCCCTAACCCACCTTCTGATTCTGGCCTCTTTGCCTTCCTTCTCCAGTCCTGATGAAGGATCTCAGCCCAAAACATCGACTGTTTTTTTCCCTCCATAGATGCTGCCTGACATGCTGAGTTCCTCCAGCATTTTGTGCACATTGTTCAAGATCTCCCAGGCCTGCAGAATGGCTTGTGATGTTGCTGGTTACACTAACAAGGACAGGAAAGGTGAGGGATGAGTGAGCAATCCAATCTGGTCCACAGGTTTTGAAATGAGAGCTGTGAAGGATTGTGAAGTGACTTCAATCAAAGCATACTGTACTTGCAACATAATATTCCTATTCCTACACTTGATGCTCTGACTAATGAAAGCCAGTGTACATAAGGTGGTTTGGAATTCTCAGAACATTTGGAGGATTCACAATCCTGGAGCTGTATATACACAGTACTGTGCAAAAGTCTGTATACAGATGGGGTGCCTAAGACTTTCACAGTACTGTATTTGTCAATGTGGAGCAGAGAGTGAGTTTGTAATTCTTACGGGAGTTGTTAGGACTGGCAAGGATGGAGTGCCATGGGAGGGGTGTGGGACAGGTAGCAGAAAAAGAGTGCAAGGGACAGGGGGTGGTGTGGGTATAGATACACCCAGCTCAGAAACACCAGGCAACGTCATTTGATTCTGAACAATTAGTTTATTGATCTTTACAGAATGTCTCTGATGCTTTCCGTCCCCTCCGCTTTTTCCAACCATGATTCCACTCTCCCTGTCCCCTTCCCACTCCCAGTCCACAATAGAGACCCATATCGGAATCAGGTTTATCATCACTCATGTATGTTGTGAAATTTGTGGGTTTTTTGCAGTAGTACAGTACAATACACAAAATTACTAACATACAGTGCAAAAGTCTTAGGCATCCTATATATATATATATATATAGTGTATATGTGTGCCTAAGTCTTTTGCACCATACTCAGTGCACATTATTTCTGACTCCATAAACAAATCTGAAGGTTTGAATCCTTTTATTCATGTTTATTTTATGTTGTGCAAACACTTCTCCAAGTTAAAGATGACCAATGTCCAGCGCCAGTGATCATCCAGATAGTTCTGGCAATGTACCAGGCAGATCAAGCAGTCATTAATCATCCCTCTCCAGCTAGTGATAACCCAGCAGTTTGGAATGAAGCAAGATTAAACGGAACCGCTGAAAGAGAGAGACAAATTTGTAAAGAGAATTTTATGTGACTGGTGGTGAGTATTTGAGAACTGCAGATGCTACTCTCATAAAACCAAGCAAATAAAGCACAAGAGATTCTGTAGCTGCTGGAAGGCCAGAGTAACTCATGCATAATGCCAAAGGAACTCAGCAGGTCAGCAGCATCTATGGAGAGCAATAAACAGTCGAAGGTTCAGACCAAGACCCTTCATCAGGACTGGAAAGGAAGGGGGAAGAAGCCAGAATAAGAAAGTGGAGGGAGGGGAAGGAGTGGAACCTGGCGGGTGAGAGGTTGCTGTTTACTGGCAATTGACCATCGTACAATTGAATCCCGGCCATCTTGCCACTTCAGAGAGTTTACTGTGGTGTCCATTGCCATTGTCTACATCACTCCCTCCGTCTCCCAGTGCTAATGCCAAGAACACACTGGGCGAGCTGCACGGTGTCATCAGCTCCGTACAAAACAAGCATCTGATGGTTTCTGCATAATTACTGACTTCAATCATGTTATTTATTGTACTTGTTTTGTTCTTTGTGTGTGTGTGTTTTAATGCCTCATCAGAGCCGGAATAGCAATCATTTTCTTCTTCTTTACACTTGTTTATTGTAGATATAATGATAATCAATCTTGAAACTTGAATATTGGATTTTGAAACCAAGTGAGGGGAAGTGTGTGGGTGGTAGGGATGTGGGAGAGATGAAGGAAGCAAAACATAATGGACTTATATCCTGACCACTGGACAATGCTTATTGGATCTGTCAGTATTAGTATTGAGAGTACTGTAATGTTAAGGTAGCAAAAGGAAGTAACTTGTACTTGAAGCAACAGTCACTCATAAGGAGCAACAGGTGCATTGATTGCAGCCTCTTGACAATCCTTCACAGCCCTCTCTTCAGAACTCTACCTGGGGACCAGATTGGACTGCTTAGTCCTCTGTCAGCTTTAACCAGTAACATCAGAAGAGATTCTGCAGGCCTGGGACATCTTGAGCAATGCAAACAAAATGCTGGAGGAACTCAGCACGTCAGGCATCATCTATGGAGGGAAAAACAGTCGACGTTTTGGGCTGAGATCTTTTATCAGGACTGGAGAAGGCGGTGGATGGTTGTATGAGTAGCTGTTGCGTATCACAAGTCCAGGATATGCAACCACTGACATCAGGTAGATAATGACTGGGGTCACCTGTCTTGTAAAGACACAGCCTAGAAGAAGGCAATGGCAAACCACTTCTGTAGAAAAATTTGCCAAGAACTATTATGGTCAAAGACCTTGATCACCCACGTCATATTGACTTGGCACATAAAGATCGATCAATACATACCCAGCCCCAGAATTCTAATTTGTTTTATGAATCCTGCTGGTGTCTTAAGAGTTTCAATCCACCCTGTATACGCTGGCCTTCAACAGTTTGAGTAGAGAGTTTAAGATCAGACTGCACTTGAAGTATTGTGTACATTTCAGGCCACCCTGTTACAGAAAAGACATTGTCAAGCTGGAAAGGGTGCAGAAGAGATTTACAAGTCCTGAAGAAGGGGCTCAGCCCAAAATGCTGACTGTTTATTCATTTCCATAGAAATGCTGCCTGACTTGCTGAGTTCCTCCAGAACTCTGTGTGTATTGTTTTACAAGAATGATGCCCGGACATGAGGGAAAGGTTTGTCAATGCTTTGTTTTTATTCCTTGGAGCGCAGGAGAATGAGGTGGGATTTCACAGAAGTTTATAAAATCATAAGGGGTGTAAGATGGATGGTAATAAGCTTTTCTCCAGGGTTTGTGAGGGAAAAACTAGAGGGCACAGATACTCAATAAGACGGAAAAGATTTATAAGAGACCTGAGAGGTAACTTCTTCACACAGAGGGCAATGAGTTCCTGGAGTGAGCTGCCACAGGAAGTGGTCGAGGTGGGTACAATTATAACATTCAAGGGTCATTTGGATAGGTAAATAAAAAGGAAGTGCTTGAATGGTTATGGACTGTATTCAGCCAACTGGAACTATCTGGGAAGATGCTGGGGTCAGCCTAAGCCAACTGGGATGAAGAAGCTTTTTCTGTTCTGTGGACTCTGTGCATCTGTGGCTCCAATTTGAGGTTAAGGCAGGTACAATAACAACATCTGAAAGCCACTTGGACAGGTACATGGACACGTAAGGCAATGTTCCCTCTAAGGTGTGCGCGTACACACTTCTTTTGCTAATAGCGCATAATGGAATTTAAATTGCGCACAGAAAATCGTCAGCCTCTACCTCGTTGGCATGTTAAGTATATTTCGCAATCGTACACAATCACATTTCCTTTACTGGTTTCTGATGCAGACGGTGTTGACAACATGGAGTTTGCAATGATTCTTCACCAGATTTTAGAACTGGCTTATTTATACTGTTTATATTGAAGAGATTATTCAGTGCGTACATATTGTTGTCACTGTGCAAAAAAATCGCACAGCACAAGATCTTGTGCACACCGGTTACAAATCAGAGGGAACATTGACGTAAGTTTCAGAGCAGTAGGAGCAAAATGAAATGAAATTGGACAAGCTGAGCTGGGCACATTAGTCAGCATTGACAAATTAGAACATAGGACAATACAGAACAAATACAAGCCCTTTGGCACACAATAGCGGTTGTGTTCAAAGACATGCTCAATCTCTCCTTGCTACAGTGAGAGATTCCCACCTGCTTCAAAAGGGCAACAACCATACCAGTGCCCAAAAAGAGCAGGGTGAGCTGCCTCAGTGACTATTGTCCAATAGCACTCACATCTATGGTGATGAAGTGCTTTGAGATGTTGATCATGGCTAGAATCAACTACTGTCTAAGCAAGGAACTGAACTCACTACCACTTTCCTATCATCACAATAGATCTACATCACACATACCGGTCCTCATAGAGGGATCAGAAGTGGAAAGGGTGAAAAATTTCAAATTCCTGGGTGTCAGCATCTCTGAGGATGAATCCTGGGCCAGCATATCAGTACGCTTACAAAGAGGGCACGATAGTGTCTATGTTCCGTTAAGAGTTTGAGGAGATTCGGTATGTCACCAAAGACACTCTCAAATTTGTACAGATGTTCAATGAAGAGCATTCCAGCTGCATCACCATCTGGTATGGGGGTGGGGTTGGGTGTTGGTGATGGCAGTGCACAGGATCGAAATAAGCTGCAGAAACAATGAACTCAGCCAGCTCCTTCATGGGTATTGGCCTCCTGGATCCAGTAGCATAAAGATTTGGTATGTCATCTTTTCACCCAGAGAGTTATAGATCTGTGGAATGCTCTGCCTCAGAAGGCAGTGGAGGCCAATTTACAGGATGCTTTCAAGAAAGAGTTAGATAGAGCTCTTAAAGATAGCAGAGTCAAGGGATATGGGGAGAAGGCAGGAACGGGGTACTGATTGTGGATGATCAGCCATGATCACAGTGAATGGCGGTGCTGGCTAGAAGGGCCAAATGGCCTACTCCTGCACCTACTGTCTATTAACACTTGAATTTGAGGGGATTAGGTGTATAACCTAAAACATTCATACATTTCTACAGTTGTATCGTAGATAGCATTCCAACTGGATGCATGACCATCAGGTATGGGGCGGGGTGGGGGAGGTGTGCAACTGCACAGGATCGAGGTAAGCTGCAGACAATGTAAGCTTAGTCAGCACCATCATGAGCATGAGCCTCATAATATACAGGTCATCTTCAAAGAGCAATGCCTCAAAAAGATGGCATTCATCGTTAAGGACCACTATCACCCAGGTCATGCCCTGCCATGAGGAAGGAGGTACAGAAGCCTGAAGACACACATTCAGCAGCACAGGAACAGCTTCTTCCCCTCTGCCATCTGATTTCTGAATGGACAGTGAACTCATAAACACTACTTCACTGCTTTTTTATTTCTATTTGTGCTCTACTTACAGCTGAGAAGATCATTGGGGTCTCTCTTCCCGCCATCATGGACATTTACACTACACGCTGCATCCGCAAAGAAAACAGCATTGTGAAGGACCCCAAACACCCCTCATACAATCTCTTCTCCCTCCTGTTGTCTGGGAAAAGGCTCCAAAGCATTCGGGCTCTCACGACCAGACTATGTAACAGTTTCTTCCCCTAAGCTATCAGTCTCGTCAATACCCAAAGCCTGGACTGACACCTCGCCCTACTGTCCTGTTTATTATTTATTGTAATGGCTGAACTGTTTTGTGCACTTTATGCAGTCCTGGGTAGGTCTGTAGTCTAGTGCAGTTGGTTTTTTTTCTCTGTGTTGATTTTTATGTAGTTCAGTCTAGTTTGTGTACTGTGTCATGTACATGGTACCATGGTCCTGAAAAACGTTGTCTCATTCTTACTATGTACTGTACCAGCAGTTTTGACAATGACAATAATAGACAATAATAGTGACTTGACTTGACTTAATTTTAACTAATTCATATATCTGGTGTGTGTGTGTGTGTGTGTGTGTGTGTGTGTGTGTGTGTGTGTGTGTGTGTGTGTGTGTGTGTGTGTGTGTGTGTGTGTGTGTGTGTGTGTGTGTGTGTGTGTGTGTGTGTGTGTGTGTGTGAGACAATGTCCTGGACTCTAGGCAGATTTACAGCTGTGCCAGATTCTTTCCATTTCTTGATGATTGACATACCTGTACTCTAAGGGATATTCAGTGACTTGGGAATTTTCTTGTATCCATTTCCTGATTTGTGCTTTTTAATAATATTTTTACAGAGTTGTTTAGAGTGTTCTTTTGTCTTCAAGGTGTAGTTTTTGCCAGGATACAGACTCACCAGCAGTTGGACCAGTTGGATACAGGAGCATTTTTACTACGATTAATTGAAACACCTGTACTGCGCACAGGTCTTCAAAAACTGATCTCCATTTAACTAAATATGTAATTTCTAAGAACAATTGGCTACACCTTTGATGATTTGGTGTGTCGTATTCAAAGGGGTGAATAACTATGCAATCAATTATTTTATTTTATATTTGTAGTTAACTTAGATCACATTGTAGGGATCCGTTTTCACTTTGGCATGGAAAGGGTCTGTTTCTGCTGATCAGTGTCAAAAAAGCCAAATTAAATCCACTGTGAATCAATATTGTAAAACAATAAAACATGAAAACCTCCAAAGGGGGTGAATGCTTCTTTTAGGCACTGTATGCTAACTGAAATTCATGTTTTTCCCTGTATTATGTATTTCATTGTACTGCTGTCACAACGTCAACAAATTTCACAACATACAATATGCCAGTGATATTAAACCTGATTCTGACGTCTGTGCTAAGGATGATGCCGAATAAACTAATACCTCCTGTGCGCACATGACCTACGTCCCTCCAGTCCTTTTATATTTATGCACCTATTTTATATTTATAGCCTCTTGATTGCCACTGAGTTAGTATTGTTTCTGTCCTGTGTTATTCTGTGGCTCTAATCGCCATAAGTATATATTTGATTTGTCATCTCCTGAACCAGCACAGAAAACTTCACTTTCCTAAACACTGAGCTGATATCACAACCTACTGACTTACATTCTCCTGTCTGTCTGTCTGTCTATTATTCTCTTTATTTTCTCTCAGCTCACGCTGGTAAGAACTGAGGTACAGACACAGACGTGAACACTCCTTTCGCAATTACTAGTATTGAGAAATAATTTCACAATTATTATTACTTTGTATTTGTATACTTTGTCTTCTTTTGCGCATTGGTTGCTTGACAGTCCTTATGAATGGTTTTGTGAATCCTCCAAGTGTCCTGGGGATTTCAATCCAGAAAAAATAGAAAGTAATGGGTTGGAAAGATCAAACAGGTCAAGTACGCACACAATAAATTAGTAATTAGCAATTGCTAGGGGACCACTCAATATTCTCATAGCAGTGGGAGAGATAGAACTATCCCTGACCTTGTTACTATGTGCTTTCATGCTTTTGTATCTTCTGCCCAATGGGAGAGTACTGCCAAATTTACTTGAGAATGAACTTGTTCTCTGTATTTAGAAGTTCAAGTTTAATGTCATTCAGCCATACACATGTCTGGTGCGAAATAAAACATATTTCCTCTGGAACCAAGGTGGAAAACACAGGACACATTGTCACACACGACATATATAGCTATGATTGCACATACAGTCGCAAAATAGTAAATTAGCACAAATTCTTGAGTGGCATGGCCTGAATATTGATAGTGCACAGGATGTTGTCCTAGAGCCACATTTCTGCAAGAACAAGTACTTAACAATTCCTCATCTCACTCTGGGTCAGCCACAGACAAAGACAATTCAGTTCCTCTTCCAGGTACCGAGTACTGGGCAGCAACACTCATGGGCCAGACCCCTGATTATTTTGCTCAATTTGGCATTTTTTGGGGATCTTTTGTTAGCCACCATCATATCCACCTCATGATTCATTTCATTTAATCTTTTCTTTCCCATGTACAGTGCAGCAATTGTATAGGGAGCTCTGGATAGAGGTAGTACCTTTGATGTCTGGCATGCTGCTCCCTACCAGACAGGGTGGATGGGCATCACTGGTCCTCATCCATCTCCTAACTCTCTCATGTGTTGGCTCCAAGTGCCATACCCCAGTAAACCACACAGCACCTACAGGGAGCTCTGCTCTGAATGGGACTTTCCATAAGCCATATATTGTTAACCACTCCATTAATTATGCAAGTCAGACAGCTTTATGCAAGCTGATCAGTTGATCAAACCATTACATTAGTCTGTGCCTTTGAGATTAGTTCTATCTACTATGATTTAGGAGAGTGTCAAACAAAATTTGCTGACTGTCTTCTTGTCTTTCTATCTAGGATCTATGAGGACAAGACCTTAAGACTTGGGGCAGAATTGGGCCACTTGACCCATTGACTCAACTCATAGCAGATTTATTATCCCTCTCAACCCAATTGTTTTGCTGTCTTCATGTAACCTTTGACACCATGATTAATCAATAACCTGCCTTAAATATACACTATGATTTGGCCTGTTCGGTCTTCTGTAGCAATGAACTCCACAGAATTACTACCTTCTGGCTGAAGAAATTTTTCCTCCCCTCTCTTCTAAATGGATGTCCCTCAAATCTGAAGCTGTGCCACCTGGTCCTAGACTCCCCCCTAATTGTACCATTTAAATGGCTTTGGTGTGTACTTCATGCCAGATGTTGGAGAACTGGGAGACCCAGAGACTCCCGGGGAACTGCGTCTGCATGAAGTGCATTTGGCTGAGCTCTTTGAAGACCCTGTTAGGGATCTGAAGCAGCTACTGGATGACCTTTGGCTTGTATGGGAGAGCGAGAATATAATTCATCCAAGTTACAGGGACGTAGTCACCCCAAAGTTTCAGGAGGTGAGCAGCAGGGTGACTGTCGGGAGAAATGGAAACAGTCAGTTAGAGCAGAGCCCCCCTGTGGCCATTCCCCTGAAAAACACGTATACCGCTTCAGAATCTTTTGTGGGGGGTGACCTCCTGGGTTAATGCCATGGCAACCGGGTTACAGGCACTGACTATGAGTCTGTGGTGCAGAAGAGAAAGAGAGAGAAGAAGGGAATAGTAGTGAGAGGGGACTCGATAGTGAGGAGAACAGACAGGAGATTCTGTGGATGTGAACAGGACACCCGGATGGTATGTTGCCTCCCAGGTGCCAGGGTCAGGGATGTCTCAGATCACGTCCATAACATTTTGGAGAGGGAGGGGGTGCAGCCAGGTGTCTTGGTACATATTGGTACCAACGTAGGAAGGAAAAGCAGTGAGGTCCTGGAAAGAGAATTTAGAGGGCTAGGTAGAAAGTTGAGACGCAGGACCTCTCGG
Organism: Hypanus sabinus; assembly: GCF_030144855.1. NCBI lineage: Eukaryota > Metazoa > Chordata > Chondrichthyes > Myliobatiformes > Dasyatidae > Hypanus > Hypanus sabinus. Next base: position 17,160,132 of record NC_082713.1, read on the forward strand.
GAAGTAATTTCTGGATTGCTGCCTGTGTCATGCACCAGTGAGGATAGAAACAGGATGATTTGGTGGATAAGTGCATGACTGAGAAGCTGGTGCAGGAGGCTGAGCTTCAGGTTCTTGGATCATTGGGATCTCTTCTGGGGGAGGTATGACCTGTTCGAAAGTGACGGGTTGCACCTGAACCTGAGGGGGGACCGGGAGACCAATATTCTCTCAGGTAGGTTTGTTAGAGCTGTTGGGGAGGTTTAAACTAACTTGGCAGGGGGGTGGGAACTGGAGTGAAGGGACTCAGGATAGGGTGGATGGTAAAAAAGTAAAGATAGTGTGCAGTTAGATTGTCAGGAAGGGCAGGCAGGTGATGGGACTTAGTTGCAGCCAACAGGCTGAGTATCAAATCATCAGGGATGCAAAATCAGAAAGGATAGCAAATACAGCACTCAAAGTGTTGTATCTAAATGTGTGTAGTATAAGAAATAAGGTGGATGATCTTGTTGCAATATTATAGATTGCCGGATATGATGTTGCAACTATCACTGAATCATAGCTGAAGGATGATTGTAGTTGGGAGCTGAATGTCCAAGGTTACACGTTATATCGGAGGGATAGGAAGGTAGGCAGAGGGGGTGGAGTGGCTCTACTGGTAAAGAATGGCATCAAATCAGTAGAGAGATGTGACATGAGATCGGAAGATGTTGAATCCTTGTGGGTTGAGTTAAGAAACTGCAAGGCTAAAGGGATGCTGTCAGCAATTATATACAGGCTCCCAACAGTGGCTGGGAGGTGGACCACAGGTTATAACAGGAAATAGAAAAGGCGAGTCAGAAAGGCAATGTTATGGTAGTCATGGGAGATTTTACCATGCAGGTCGATTGGAAAAACCAGGTTGGTAATGGATCTCAAGAGAGTGAGTTTGATGAATGCCTATGAAATGGTTTTTTAGAGCACTTTGTCATTGAGCCTACAAGGAGATCAGCTATACAGGATAGTGTGTTATGTAATGAACCGAGGTGATAAGGAAGCCTAAGGTATAAGAACCCTTAGGAACCAGTGATCACAATATGATTGTGTTGGAGAAATTTAAGTCTGATGTATCAATATTTCAGTGGAGTAAGGGAAATTACAGTGGTATGAGAGAGAAGTTAGCCAAAGTAAATTTGAAGGAGCTGCTGGCAGGGATGTCAGCAGAGCAGCAGTGGTGTATGTTTTTGGGAAAAAATAAGGAAGGTGGAGGGCATGTGTAATCCAAAATTGAAGAAATACTCAGATGGTAAAATAGTACAACCATGGCTGACAAGGGAAGTCAGAGCTATTGTAAAAACAAAAGAAAGGGCATAAAACAAAACAAAAATTAGTGGGAAGATAGAGGATTGGGAAGTTTTTAAAAACAGAGTAACTAAAAAAATCATTAGATGGGAAAAGATGAAATATGAAAGCAAACTAGCAAATAATATCAAAATGGATAGTAATTTTTTTCAAGTATGTTAAAAATATAAGAGAAATGAGAGCAGATATAGGACTGCTAGAAAATGAGGCAAGGGAAATAATAACAGGGGACAAGGAGATGGCTGATGACCTAAGTTAGTATTTTACATTGGTCGTCACCTTGAAAGACACTAGCAGTATGCCTGATGTTGTAATGTGTGAAGGAAGAGATGTGAGTGCAGTTACTGTTACAAGAGAGCAGGTGCTCAAAAAGCTGAAAGATCTAAAGGTACATAAGTCACCTGGACCAGAGGAACTGCAACTAGGGTTCTGAAAGAGGTAGCATTAGAGATTGTGGTGGCATTAGAAATTATCTTTCAAATATCATTGGACTCCAGCATGGTCCCAGAGGACAAGGAAATTGCAAATGCCACTCCACCCTTTAAGAAAGGAGGAAGGCAGCAGAAAGGAAATTATGGACCAGTTATCCTGACCTCAGTGGTTGGGAAGATGTTAGAATCAATAGTTAAGGATAAGGTGATGGGAGTACTTGGTGACAGGACAAGATAGTACAAAGTCAGCATGGTTGGCTTCAGTAAAAGTCTTGGCTGATGAACCTGTTGGAATTCTTTGAGGAGATTACAAGTATGATAGATAAAGGAGAAGCAGCGGATGTTGTCTGTCTGGGCATTCAGAAGGCCTTTCATAAGGTGCCACACATGAGGCTGCTTACCAAGTTACGAGCCCGTGGTATTACAGGAAAGTCACTGAAAGGTTAGAGCATTGGCTGATGGTAGGAGGCAGCGAGTGGGAATAAAAGTATCCTTTTCTGGTTGGCTGCCAGAGACTAGTGGTGTTCCACAGGGGTCAGTGTTGAGACCACCTCTTTTTATGCTGTATATAAATGATTTAGATGATGGAATAGATGGCTTTGTTGCCAAGTTTGCAAATGATACGAGGATTAGTGGAGGAGCAGGTAGTGTTGAGGAAACAGATAAGATGCAGAAGGACTTAGAGAGATTAGAAGAGTGGGCAAGAAAGTGGCAAATGAAATACAATGTTGGAAAATGCATGGTCATGCACTTTGGTAGTAGAAATATATGTGCAGGCTATTTTCTAAACAGGGAGAAAATCCAGGAATCTGAGATGCCGAGAGACTTGGGAGTCCTTGTGCAGAACATTCTGAAGGTTAACTTGCAGGCTGAGTCAGTGGTGAGGAAGGCAGATACCATGTTAGTATTCATTTCAAGAGGTCTAGAATACAAAATCAAGGAGGTGATGCTGAGGCTTTCTAAGGCACTGGCGAGGCCTCACCTTGAGTATTGTGAACAGTTTTAGGCCCCTCATCTTAGAAAAGATGTGCTGACATTGGTGAGGGTCCAGAGGAGGTTCACAAGAATGATTTCAGGATTAAAAGGTTTATCATACAAGGAACATTTGATGGCTCTGGGTCTGTACTCGCTAAAATTCAGAAGGATGAAGGGGGATCTCATTGAATCCTTTTGAATGTTGAAATGCCTAGACAGAATTGATGTTCTTCTGCACACCACTGTTGTAACACATTGTTATTCGAGTTGCTTTCACCTTCCTATCAGCTTGAATTAGTCTGGCCATTCTTTTCTGATTCTTCTTATTAACAAGGCATTTTTGCCCACTGAACTGCTGCTCACTGGATGTTTCTCTTTGTTTTTCATGCCATTCTCTGTAAACTCGAGACTGCTATGTGTGAAAATTTCAGGAGATCAGCAGTTTCAGAGATACTCAAACCACTCTGTTTGGCATCAACAATCATTCTACAGTCATAATCACTTAGAGCAGATCTCTTCCCCATTCTGATGTTACGTCTGAACAACAAATGAACCTCTTGACCATGTCTGCATGCTTTTATGCATTGAGTTGTTGCCACATTAATGAGCAGGTGTGCAGGTGTACCTATTAAAATGGACACTTATTAGGTACATCTGTATTTAAGTGGATTGAGCCCTTTTGCTAGCCCATTTATATGTTTTACTGAATGTTAATAGCTTTGTCAACTGCACTCTCTCCTATTCTCCCACACTATTTTGTCAACCCCACCCCCCAAAATACAGACAGACACACACAGCTTTGCTATCGAGAATGAAGCAGGCAGCAAACAATCAGATTTTATTTCAGTAATGTGTACATTTATAGAGCATAGGACACAGAAACAGACTTTGAACCGTCCTGTCCTTGCCAAGTTTTTACTCTGCCTAGTCCCACCGAGCCATACCTGGAGCATGACCCTCCATTCCCCTCCTATCCATGCACTTATCCAAACTTCTCTGATGCTCAAAGAGTTCAGAAATTATCTTGAAATGAGGCTCAAATTACAGCAGCCATTGTCCTTTTTGAAATATCCCTGCCAAATCTTTGGTCACCTCAGTTTTTCCTCAGCAAAAGACTACAAGTGCGGTTGAGTGCCAAGTCATTGAAACACAACGTCATCAGTCAATATTGCAATAGCTCTAACAGTTAGATTATTGCAGCAGGTGTTGAAAGTGAATGCTTCAGCAAGAGCAACTAGCAATTCAACAAGAAAAGTAAGGTTTGTCGAAATCAGAGCATTGCCATGGATACAACCCCTGGGCCAAACATTCAAGACCATTTGTTGGAATGAACAGTATTTATTGTCCTGGTCCTCGTTATTTTAAGACTTTCTGCCTTTGGGTTTCAGTGACATCCCTGATGTTTGCCCCTGACAGATGAAGCCTATAGGTGGTACAGTAGAGTAGCAGCTAGCACAACACTTTACAGTGCGCCAGCTGTAAGATTCGGGTTCAGTCCCCACTGTGGGAGTTTGCACATTCTCCTCATGAGGTTTTCCTCTGGCTGTTCCAGCTTCCTCCCACGTTCCAAGAACATACGGTTATGGTTAGTGGTCACATTTTCCCCGACCATGTTGGTTTCCTCAGAGTACTCCATTTCATCCCATATTCCAAAGACGTACGAGTTAGTAGGTTAATTGTACTCATGTGTGTAATTGTCCAGTGTGAGATTGTGTGCCTGTTACCATGACATATCTAAAATAAAACAAAATGTGATATTATGCATGAGAGTTATACAGATAGTCCCCAGTTATGTAAGGGTTCCATTCCTGAGAACTGCCTGTAGGCTAATGTCTCAGTAAGTCATAAAGGTCCATCTTCTATATCTACCCTTATCATATTGCACTACATTCAGAACTTCATCTTCAAGTAGAATAAATACTGTCATTAAGGAATGCTATGAAATATTTTATTATTGTCACTATAGTAACTTTAACAATACTTTAGAAGAGTTTGAGAGAATGTATATAAAGTTGAATTTCCCAAGTCCGATCATTTATGGCCCTGGGGGTGCCTGCTTGCTGCTTTCGATTATCAATTCTAACACCATTGATCTCCTTTGTAAAGTGCCTATACACTCTGCACTGACATCAGTTTACAAGATATTCGATTATCAGTTCTTACACCATTGATCTCCTTTGTAAAATGTCTATGCTCTCTACACTGACATTAGTTTTGGGATGCTGTTTAAGTGAGTGGTCAGGCAGAGGGTCAAAGTTGCTTTGTTCCGTTGTGTGTTGTTGCATTGTGTTGGACATTGTGGGCAGGCTATGTTGGTGCTGGACTAGGTGGTGACATTTACAGGCTGCCTCCGGCTCATCTTTGGGTGTGTTTGGGGGCAGCCCAGCAAGTGTCACAAGCACTGTATGTTTCAAATTGCTTTTGATAAATCTAAATCTGAATCTGGATCTGAATTTGAATGTAATGGGTTCTCCACGTAAAGCAGTGTTAATGGCAGGCTTACCAGCAGAGGTTACCAACAGAAACAGAGGGATCCAATTGCTCTCTGTCATTATGGGTCAAGACTGAATGCATGATTGTAAAATGTATAACTTCAAACTTCTGTATCAGTTGATAAGTATTGGTATCCTGTGTCAAACCTTATATGAACAACTATAAGTTTGATATAACTTTTACAGTTGACATGAAAAGGAATACTTCTCCATACATATGTTACAACATATTCATACTATCAGGATTTTGAATGAAGAACTAAATATGTGTTAGTAGTTGATGACTTATTTTGATTTTTAAGAGGTAACTATGTGTTATATAAATGTACCTTTAAAAATTAAGCTTGCTTGTAATTTTTAAATCAAGTTAAACTTTATTCAGAATTTAAAAAATTACTTACAGGAGTAAACAGCAGAATACCTTTTCATTCTTACATTCATAGTCAATGCTTTTTTTATATATTACCAATAAGATTGCTGCCACTCCTGTGACCCTCTGGGGTGGTACTCTACCACAACAATTGAGGGGCTTCCTTATTTGACCTGGCTCCTCCCTGTCCAGCAGCAGAAGAACTCTATACTGTTGTCTTTCCCCACCGAGGTCTTACGGTGGCTGCATTAAGCTTCAGTGCGTCCCTCACCACATACTCCTTCATACTCCTGTAACCTTTAATACATTAAAGTACGGGCAACTGCTGTTAATCAGGAGCTCACTGTCTTTAGTGGAAGGTGTTCTATTGGTTGCTCTACATGTCTTATTTGTGAGAGTTTCAGATGTAGCATTATGTGAATGAGATCCTATTTGAATTGGTTCTGCTGGTTACATCCTTTGCTTTCCCAGGTATCAACCGCATTGCCCTTGATTATTGGCTATTCACATACATATCAGGTCTGAGCTGGGTACTCATGGGAAGTGTGACAAGAATATTGGACCATTGCTTCTCATATAATACTCTCAAATAGCTTCATCGTCAGTATTGGTAAGGAACTTGCTACTAGCTTGTCAGGATGCCTTGTAATGGAAAATAAAGATAAAGATGATTGGCTTTATTTTCACATGTACATCAAAACATTGAAACATATAGTGAAATGCATCATTTGCATTGACATGCAAGCACAAAGCCAGGGCAGCCATGTTTAGTACTGTCTGCCAATCATCAGAGTTACAAGAGGATTATGTGTCTATTTACATGGGGCTTGTTTCTGAGGTAAGCATGTGGAATAATGTGGGTTGCTTTCTGTTAATGCAATTGAAAGTGAAGATGGAAAGAGGTATCTTTAAGTTTTTTCATGTTTGTATTGTGCACAGGACTCGAAGTGAATCAAACATCGTCGCCATGCGATATAAAACGTGACCAACAGCCCACATGTGTAATCACGCTTCCAGCAACAACATTTCATGCCCACGGCTTACTAACCCTGATCCATATGTCTTTGGAATATGGGAGGAAACCACACGGTCATAGGGAGAACACACAAACTCATAAGAAATAGGAGCAGGAGTAGGCCCTTCAAGCCTGCTCCACCATAGACTCATCTCCACCTATCTTCCTTTTCCCCGTAACCCTTAATTCCCCTACTATGTAAAAATCTATCTGACTTTGTCTTAAATATATTTACTGAGGTAGCCTCCACTGCTTCATTGGGCAGAGAATTCCACAGATTCACCACTCTCTGGAAAAAGCAGTTCCTCCTCATCTCCATCATAAATCTACTCCCCCGAATCTTGAGGCTATGTCGTTATAGACAGAGGCAGGAATTGAACCTGGATTGCTGGTGCTGTAAAGCATTAAGCAAACAGCTATGCTACCATGCCACCCTAAAAATAAGCAGTTTTCTGAGGATTCTAGTCAAATGAAGGAAAAAAAACACTTCAACATGGTATTTTATTAAATATATTAAATTATATGGAAGATATATAAAACAATGAGTCAAAAATACATTATTAAATAATTGATAAAAATAACAAGTTTCATGCTCTTCAGCTTGTCAAGGACTCTGACTTTACAATGACTGACCAGGAGAGACCTTGGTGCCGATTGCAATTCCGGTCAGAGGAGACATCCAATGGGCTTGCTCGCTACTCACACTTTTATCATTAAGAAATCTCATGGTGTCTTTTTTTTCCAACTTACATATACCGTTGTTGAAGAAAGTTTCAAATCAAGGGTTAAAAGAGTAGTGTGTTGCTAAAGCTTTGTGACCTTGCAGACACCCTATGTTTTCCAATTAAGTTGCAAATTTACATAACTAAGATAATTGTGCTGGGCACTAATACTACTCCTTACAGCGATAACACAGCTGCATAAACAAGATGAGCGTAGACAAGGGTGCCACAAATCATGAGAAGAGACTCCATGGACTGTCAACTTTTTGACATCTAAGGGTGGGGGGATACTGGTTTCACTCACTTGCCTGCTACTAGATATAATGACAAGCTGATTTCCTTGTAACTCAAAGTTAAACAAGTGGACTCTCCATGATATTATGCTAAAATAAAAGATTTGCTACTTGAAGTCTGATGTCAATTTTAAATTTTAAAATTCCATGACAATAAGATTCCCTGACAACCCGTCAGCTATGAAACTCATCATGTTTCTCAATGATAAATGGGTAGGTAAGATTTTACATTGTCAATCAAACCAGTCTGGCTCTTCTCCAAAAGTTATCATATCATATTCCTTTATGGTTTGCATCTGCATTTGTCAAGGCCTCATTGACCCCATGAATCAAAATTTTATGTTTTACTTATCTTGCCTGCTCATAATGAGTGGATAACTCCATTTCAAGTTGAAAGATCGGTTTCTACTCCTCTCATTACAATACTGCAGCATGGCTTGGATTCAGGAACCGTGTAGATGCAGAGAATGAGTCTGGCTGCATGACTAGTGTGTATGGTAATGTAGGATATGGTTTGAGAGCTGTCAAACCAGCTTTGCAGCTTGGTCTTCCAAAATTAATTAACTTAACTTGAATTTTTCAGTTACTTTGAACAAAGAATATAGATCAGCACAGCTTCGTACTGTCCCTTTTTCCCACAATGTTGCACCGATCTTTTACCCTCTTCCAAGATCAATCTGCCTTATATAGGACTCCATTTTTCAATCATCCATATGTTCTTGCACCAGAACCATCAGGCTCCTGAACAAAGTGAATATATACGGTGGCATATATGTACAAACGTACTTTGATAAAAAAAATTTACTTTGAACTTTTCCTTATTTGTCCCTAAAGTACCTGCCTCTACCACTGCTGTTGGCAGTGTGTTCCATGGGCCCGCTGCTCTCTCCCTCCCCCTCCTTGTTTTAGTCATTTTCACCTTGGGAAAACTCTCTGGCTCTACTGTCTTTATCAATTTATTGGGATTCAAATTCATATCTACAGATCTCTAAACCCATTCTCTAGATTACTGTCCACAAAAATGTTATTTTGCCACCATCGTAAAGCATTTAACTTAAAACATGTCTAGCCAGGACCTGTATAACTTGTAGTAACAACAAGACTTTCATTTTTGAAATGGACGATATTTTGTCTGGTGTTTCTGTTGTGTGGCTTTATCGATATAAGAAGCAATCACAAAAACGCATTATCACGGACAATGATAGAAAATCACAAAACTGCATGGTGTTTTTGATAAATCAATCTGGAAATAATCACCAAACTTACTGGAACTCTGATGGAACAACCAGACGTCTCTTCAGATTTCCTCATGATTGCACTTTTGAAAAGGAGTCTTTAATAGCTGTAATTTCAAATCAACTAGATTTGTTTACTTTTTCAAGACATCTCGTGAAATTTTAGGTTGCTTTTTATCTTAAGTTTGTAAACATGTTATTTGGCGATCTTGGTGGGTCCTTGACATTAGTAAACTTTAATGGCTAAAAACTGGACAGAGTTGCCTACGACTTTTTCCTACGTAAAGTGGCAATCATTTACATGTCAATTAGTAACCATTTGGGAATGGGCTTTGGCACCACGTACTGTGATGACAGTTGTCTATAGCTTCAGACATGCAGGGAGTGATGGACAGGAGGAGTTTCAAGATTCAAGTTTATTTATCACATGTACATTGAAATGTAAAGTGAAATGTGTCACTTGTGTTAACAACCAACACACTCAAGGATGTGCTGGGGACAGCTACACATTCTGATGCCAACATAGTATGCTCACAATGCTCAGCAGAACACAACACACAATGAAGCAACAACAATAAAACAAGCAACACACACAAAATGCTGGTGGAACGCAGCAGGCCAGGCAGCATCTATAGGGAGAAGCACTGTCGACGTTTCGGGCCGAGACCCTTCATCAGGACTAACTGAAAGGAAAGATAGTAAGAGATTTGAAAGTAGGAGGGGGAGGGAGAAATGCGAAATGATAGGAGAAGACCGGAGGGGGTGGGGTGAAGCTGAGAGCCAGAAAGGTGATTAGAGCTAGAGAAGGGAAAGGATCATGGGACGTGAGGCCTAGGGAGAAAGAAAGGGGGCGGGGAGGAGCAGAGGGAAATGGAGAACGGGCAGAATGATGGGCAGAGAGAGAAAGAAAAAAAGGGGAGGGGGAAAATGAAACTAAATATATCAGGGATGGAGTTAGAAAGGGAGGAGGGGCATTAACGGAAGTTAGAGAAGTCAATGTTCATGCCATCAGGTTGGAGGCTACCCAGCCGGTATATAAGGTGTCGTTCCTCCAACTTGAGTGTGGCTTCATCTTGACAGTAGAGAAGGCCATGGATAGACATATCAGAATGGGAATGGGACGTGGAATTAAAATGTGTGGCCACAGGGAGATCCTGCTTTCTCTGGTAGACAGAGTGTAGGTGTTCAGTGAAATGGTCTCCCAGTCTGCGTCGGGTCTCACCAATATATAAAAGGCCACACCGGGAGCACCGGATGCAGTATACCACACCAGCCAACAGTAAAACAAGCTTTGTTTCTCTCTCCCATCCATGAACATAACTTTAACTCCAGGATAGGCTTCAGCCTCCAGTCTCCAGTGGATGCAGACTTGCAGATATTGGGCTTCAGCCATGATCACAGTGAATGGCAGTACTGGCTCAAAGGACAGAATGGCCTACTCCTGCACCTATTGTCTATTGTCATTGTCAACTCCCCAGGGACTTGCAAAGATTTGCACACTCAGCTCTTTAGTTTAATTTTAACTAATGTTGCCACATTCCCAGCCCATTAGCACAACTGTGGCATTGCACATTAGGGAACAAAACTAATTCTGTTTATGTGTGTGGTCCTCCCCCAATATCGCAAGTGCTTTCGGTAAATTTTAGGCTACGTCCACACTAGACCGAATAATTTTAGAAACGCCGGTTTGGCGTAAAAACGATAGGCGTCCACACTATGCTTTTTTAAAAATATCTCCGTCCACATTAAAACAGATATTTTGGTGAATCTCCTTCTACTGAAAATAAGAGGTATGTTTGGTGTTGAATCTCGCTGTGAAAGTGCGCGTTTGTGCAGTTACAGAGTAGAAAAACTTGAACAACGGACAGCTATTGGCTCTCGCACAGGAGGACTTAAAAGTAAAAAAAAAACAAATACTGGAGCGCATGGAGGCACCGACAGGGAGTTCACGGACAGTATTGTCAGAAAAGTACTTGCATACAAAGAGAAGGTGATAAACCACCTTCATACGAGCAAGGACAGAAAACAGGGCAAAGTGAGTATACTTATTTATTCAGTAAGTTATGGGTCAAAGTATTTGGTGAGTACATTTCTAACTCTTCTGTCTTCAGTCTCGTTGCCATCTGTTCTGAAATTGTTAGTTTGCGTTCAAGAAAACAATGAAATGGTGTGCTGCCATCACCATCTGTTATAGACAATAGACAATAGGTGCAGAAGTAGACCATTCGTTCCTTCGAGCCTGCACCACCATTTTGAGATCATGGCTGATCATCTACTATCAATTCCCGGTTCCTGCCTTGTCCCCATATCCCTTGATTCCCCTATCCATAAGATACCTATCTAGCTCCTTCTTGAAAGCATCCAGAGAATTGGCCTCCACTACCTTCCGAGGCAGTGCATTCCAGATCCCCACAGCTCTCTGGGAGAAGAAGTTTTTCCTTAACTCTGTCCTAAATGACCTACCCCTTATTCTCAAACCATGTCCTCTGGTACTGGACTCTCCCAGCATCTGGAACATATTTCCTGCCTCTATCTTGTCCAATCCTTAATAATCTTATATGTTTCAATCAGATCCCCTCTCAATCTCCTTAATTCCAGCGTGTACAAGCCCAGTCTCTCTAACCTCTCTTTGTAAGACAGTTCAGACATCCTAGGAATTAACCTCGTGAATCTACGCTGCACTTCCTCTACAGCCAGGATGTCCTTCCTTAACCCTGGAGACCAAAACTGTACACAATACTACAGATCTGGTCTCACCAGGGCCCTGTACAAATGCAAAAGGATTTTCTTGCTCTTCTACTCAATTCCCTTTGTAATAAAGGCCAACATTCCATTAGCCTTCTTCACTGCCTGCTGCACTTGCTCATTCACCTTCAGTGACTGATGAACAAGGACTCCTAGATCTCTTTGTATTTCTCCCTTACCTAACTCTACACCATTCAGATAATAATCTGCCTTCCTGTTCTTACTCTCAAAGTGGATAACCTCACACCTATTCACATTAAACATCATCTGCCAAGTATCTGCCCACTCACCCAGCCTATCCAAGTCACCCTGAATTCTCCTAACATCCTCATCACATGTCACACTGCCACCCAGCTTAGTATCATCAGCAAATTTGCTGATGTTATTCTCAATGCCTTCATCTAAATCATTGACGTAAATCGTAAACAGCTGTGGTCCCAATACCGAGCCCTGTGGCGCCCCACTAGTCATCACCTGCCATTCCGAGAAACACCCATTCACCGTTACCCTTTGCTTTCTATCTGCCAACCAGTTTTCTATCCATGTCAATGTCTTCCCCCCCCCCCCCCCCGATGCCCTGAGCTTTGATTTTGCCCACCAATCTCCTATGTGGGACTTTATCAAATGCCTTTTGAAAATTGAGGTACACTACATCCACTGGATCTCCCCCCCCCCCCCCCCCGTCTAACTTCCTGGTTACATCCTCGAAAAACTCCAAATTAGTCAAGCATAATTTACCCTTGGTAAATCCATGCTGGCTCGGCCCAATCCTATCACTGCTATCTAGATATGCCACTATTTCATCCTTAATAATGGACTCTAGCATCTTCTCCACCACCGAAGTCAGGCTGACAGGTCGATAGTTCTCTGTTTTCTCCCTCCCTCCTTTCTTAAAAAGTGGGATAACATTAGCCATTCTCCAATCCTCAGGAACTGATCCTGAATCTAAGGAACATTGGAAAATGATTACCAATGCATCTGCAATTTCCAGGGCCACCTCCTTTAGTACCTTAGGATACAGACCATCTGGACCTGGGGATTTGTCAGCCTTCAGTCCCATCAGTCTTCTCATCACCATTTCCTTCCTAGTGTCAATCTGTTATATTTCCTCTGTTACCCTATGTCCTTGGCCCATCCATACATCTGGGAGATTGCTTGTGTCTTCCTTAGTGAAAACAGATCTAAAGTACTCATTAAATTCTTCTGCCATTTCTCTGTTTCCCATAACAATTTCACCCAATTCATTCTTCAAGGGCCCAACATTGTTCTTAACTATCTTCTTTCTCTTCACATACCTAAAAAAGCTTTTGCTCTCTTCCTTCATATTCCTGGCTAGCTTGCGTTCGTACCTCATTTTTCCCTCCCCGTATCGCCTTTTTAGTTAAGTTATGTTGTTCCTTAAAAACTTCCCAATCATCTGTCCTCCCACTCACCTTAGCTCTGTCATACTTCCTTTTTTTAATGCTATGCAATCTCTGACTTCCTTTGTCAACCACTGTGGCCCCTTTCCCCCCTTTGAATCCTTCCTTCTCTGCGGAATGAACTGATTTTGCACCTTGTGCATTATTCCCAAGAACACCTGCCATTGCTGTTCCACTGTCTTTTCTGCTAGGCTATCCGTCCAGTCAACTTTCGCTAGCTCCTCTCTAATGGCTCCATAGTTTCCCCTGTTCAACTGCAATACTGACACCTCCGAGCTGCCCTTATCCTTCTCAAATTGCAGATAAAAACTTATCATATTATGATCACTACCTCCTAATGGCTCCTTTACTGCAAGATCGCTTATCAAATCCTGTTCATTACATAACACTAAATCCAGAATAGTCTTGTCCCTGGTCCGCTCTCGTACAAGCTGTTCCAAGAATGCATCCCGTAGGCACTCTACAAACTCCCTATCCTGTGGTCCAGCACCAACCTGATTCTCCCAGTTCACCGGCATGTTGAAATCCCCCATAACTCCTGCGACATTACCTTTGCCACATGCCAATGTTAACTCCCTATTCAACTTGCACCCAATATCCATGCTACTGTTTGGTGGCCTGTAGACAACACCCATTTGGGTCCTTTTGCCCTTACTGTTCCTCAGTTCTACCCACACAGACGCTACTTCTCCTGACCCTATGTCCCCCCTTGCAAAGGACTGAATCTCATTCCTCACCAACAGGGCCACCCCAACCCTCTGCCCACATTTCTGTCCCTACGATAGCACGTATACCCTTGTACATTCATTTCCCAGGTCTGATCTCCCTGCAGCCATGTCTCCTTTATCCCAACAACATTATAGTTACCCATTCGCACCTGGGCTTCAAGCTCATCCGCCTTATTTCTGACACTTCGTGCATTCAGATGTAGAATTTTTAGCCCATTTCTCCTCTCTCTGTTTGAATCGCTGCCTATTGTGCTTAACCCAGCTCCCCGAACTCCCATCGGGCTATATGCCCCTAGAATTTTGTTGTCCTTCCTAAATTTACTTATTCTTTCAACACATTTAACTCCATGTTCCATCAGCCCATCCCTCTGTACATGTGTCCTCCTTATCACTTGGTCTGCCTCACCTTTCTCTACTACACACTTAATATTCCAGAACCGTGTGGTCCCCACCTGTCCTTTATTCTTCATCTCACATTCTGGATCCCCGCCCCCTGCAAATTTAGTTCAACCTCCCCCCCCCCAAGAAGCACTAGCAAACTTCCCTGCCAGAATGTTAGTACCACTCCAGTTCAGGTGTAAACCGTCCCTTCAGAACAGATCCCACCTTCCCTGGAACAAAGCCCAATTATCTACAAACCTGAAGCCCTCCCTCCTGCACCATCCTCTCAGCCATGTATTAATCTATATAATCTTCCTGTTCCTTGCCTCACTCGCACTTGGCACAGGTAGCAATCCTGAGATTGTTACCCTGGAGGTCCTGCTCTTCAGCTTCGCACCTAACTCCCTGAACTCCCCCTCACTCATCCTACCCACGTCATTGGTCCCTACATGGACCACAACATCTGGATTCTTGCCCTCCCTCTCGAGAATAACCTGCACCCGATCTGAGATGTCTCAGACCCCGGCACCAGGGAAGCAACATACCATCCGAGACTCCCGATCTTCCCCACAAAATCTCCTATCCGCCCCCCTGACTATAGAATCCCCTAACAATACCACTATCTTCTCTTCCTTCCTCCCCTTCCTAGTCAAGGGTCCAACCTCAGTGCCAGAGACAGGACCACTGCATCTTGTTCCTGGTAGGTCATCCCCACCAACAGTATCCAAAACGGTATACTTATTTTTGATGGGAACGGCCACAGGAGTGCTCTTCTTTCTCTGTCTGCTCCCCCTGCCTCTCTTGACTGTTCTGGCACATTATGACAGCGTTTTTAGATTTCTCCGGTTACCCCATCCACACTGCTCTGGCCAAGCAGTGTTTTCAAATTTATACACCCTGGAGAGCGTTTCTGAAAATCTCCGATTTCGGGGGACGAAAACGCCGTTTTAGTGTGGACGTAGGGTGAAAATGAAGAGAAAAAGCTTCAGTTATGGATTTATCTTGTGTAGTGTGGATGTAGCCTTAGTGGGTGTCAGTGACATACACATCTCATGATGGCCAGAAAATGCAGATCTGTGAAGAGAGCAGCCCAGGACATGAATTAATCTGAACCCAGCGACCGGATTGGTCTGACTGAAGCTTGTTCCAACCGGCCTGACTCAGAGAGAAAAGAAGAAAGTGATCAGCAGATCAGGAAGCATCTATGGAGAGGAATAAACCTATGGATCCCTTTATGTTCTCTGTATTATTTAGTTATTTATTAATTACTTAATAATATTATTATATATTTTTTCTCAGCTGTTGCTGTTAAAACCTGAGGTACGAGCATAGCCAAGCACAGTCATTTGTCAATTACTCGGAACGTTCAGACTATCTAAATAGCATTTAGTATCGTGGCTTTCTGAAGATTTACGTTGATAATGCTGTGTAGGCCTAATTGTTTAATGCTGTTGTGCAGTGACTTTGTAGATATTACTGTTGGGATAATGTATATCCTGTTCATGTCCCAAAGTCTTTCAATTTCCTCTTTTAGTTCAGTGTAATTCTGCTGGTTTTTCACTTATTGATTTCTCTAAATACGTGTGTTTGGAATGGCTATATCTATTAAGTAAGTAGGTCTTGTTTGTTTATTATAATATCTGGACAGTTATTATGGATGACTAGACTGAATTCCTGCCTCAGCAAGGATCTGGACCCACTGTAATTTGCCTTTCGCCACAATAGGTCAACGGCAGACACAATCTCAATGGCTTTTCACATGACCTTAGATCACCTGGACAATACAAGCATCTACATCAGGATGCTGTTCATCGACTATAGCTCAGCATTTAACACAATCATTCCCAATATCCTGATTGATATGTTACAGAACCTGGGCCTCTGTACCTCCCTCTGCAATTGGATTCTCGACTTCCTAACCAGAAGACCACAATCTGTGTGAGTTGGTGATAATATCTCCTCCTCACTGACGATCAACATTGGTGTACCTCAGGGGTGTGTGCTTAGCCCACTGCTTTACTCTCTCTATACCCATGACTGTGTAGCTAGGCATAGCTCAAATACCATCTATAAATTTGCAGATGATACAACCATTGTTGGCAGAATATCAGATGGAGACGAGAAGATGTACAGGAGCAAGATATACCAACTAGTGGAGTGGTATCGCTGCAACAGCCTTACACTCAACGTCAGTAAGACGAAAGAGCTGATTGTAGACTTCAGGAAGGGTAAGACGAAGGAACACATACCAATCCTCATAGAGGGATCAGAAATGGAGAGAGTGAGCAGTTTTAAGTTCCTGGGTGTCAAGATCTCTGAGGACCTAACCTGGTCCCAATATATCGATGCAGCTATAGAGAAGGCAGGACAGCAACTACACTACATTAGGAGTTTGAAGAGATTTGGCATGTCAAAACACTCAAAAACTTCTATAGATGTACCATGGAGAGCATTCTGACAGGCTGCATCACTGTCTGGTACGGAGGGGCTACTGCACAGGACCGAAAGAAGCTGCAAAGGGTCATAAATTTAGTCAGCTCCATCTTAGGTACTAGCCTTCTAAATACCCAGGACATCTTCAAGGAGCGGTGTCTCAGAAAGGCAGATTTCTTATGTCTGATATTCCTCTTCTCCCTTCTGTCCTAGGTAGTGTTCATCTAAGTGTTTCAGTGTACATAATGCTTTCTGAAATTTGTCATTTCAATTCTTATTTTTCTTTGTAAATTTTCCAGATCAGCTTTGGAGCAAGATACTATAACAAATGAGTACAGTAATATGGGTATTCCGAAATGCTCATTGCTTTTTTTACTGCTCAGCTCTGTTTGGCAGGTTTTCTTAAGCCTTGAAGTAACTTCTGTCAAAAGTGTTTCCTTTATCACACTATAATTTATTTTATTTGCTTGTCGTTATCCCAGGCACTTATTTGTTTCACATTCATTGATCAGTTGTGCTATATCCTGCTCCTCTGTTTTGTATTCTATTAGCTCTATTGCACTTTTCTGTTTGTTTAATGTTCTGCACCTGTCCAGAACAAAGTTCAGGTACTATTTGAATTAGTTGCTTTAGCTTTACTAATGAAGGAGCCTTTCAAATCATCCATGTATAGAAGGTGTGTCAATGTATAATTATTTTTGTTGTTTCTCATTTGTTACACAATTTTCACCCAATTTTTTTAAATTAGGGAGCTGGTTTAATACTAGATAGAACCATAGTGGACCGAGAGTCGCCCTGGAAATGCCTCGGTTCATTTTGATAACAGTGCTTGTTCTTTTTTGGTTGTTAATAAATAGGATGATTTTAGAAGCCAATGATACATCAGATATTGAAGGAACTTCACAAGGATTGGGTGTAGTTTATATATTAAGAACAACTTTTAACCATGATTGTGGGACAGAGTCAAATGCTTTTTGGCAGTCAATAATGCAACATGTAGGATTTCCACTTTATTATTATTTTTTTTCTTTTTGTGTTTTCAGTTTATCTCTTGTATTTTCAATTTACACATTGGTTGCTTGTCAGTTTTTATCTTTTTCTAGTTTTTCATTGATTCTATCTTTATTCCACTGTGAATGCCTGCAAGGCAATGAATCTCAGGGTAGTATTTGGTGAAGTATACTTACTTTGATACTAAATTTACATTGAACTTTGAACTTTAAGAGTCAACCTTTCAGGTCAAAACCCTTCATCAATACTGGAAAGAAAGGGGAGAGAAGCCAAAATAAGAAGGTGGAGGGAGGGGAAGGAGTACAAGCTGGCAGATGATGACAAATTGCATCTGTGCATTTAATCAAACAGTATGAACTATATGAATTGCATGTCTGTCTGCAAATGAATCAATGAAGTAATTATTAGTTAATACAGATTCTCTTCGTGCCTAACCAATCATTATTCAGAATGGAAACCAACAATAAACGCACCAACAGCCAATGAACTCCATTCCTTGAGAACTAATGAAAAGTTCAGTGTGAGGGCCTCACTGCCATTGGACACAGGTTAGCCTGGTAATCCAGAGCCAACAAAATTAAAACACAACAGTTCGATCTGAGAAGGAAAGTGGTAAGAATGCAGGATTTTGGGTGTTTAAAAAATCTGTAAATCAGCCATCCTGGAAGTGGGTGATCTCACATCAGAAATGTAGAAATTATGTTGGGATCAAGAGGGAGGCCTGCACAATGTGAATATCTATTTCCAGGTATTAGCATTTTTATTCTGTGACTATTCAGAGATTTTCAAGAAAACCTTGTGTGTGCGTACTCAGACATTTAGTCTTACATGAACTGCATGCATGCATTTAACCAAAATTTATGAATTGCATGTCTGCTTGTAGCTGAACCTGTGAGGTAATTATTAACTAATACAGATTCTCTTTGTGCCTAACAAATCAATATTGAGGATAGAAACCAGCAACAAATGCACCAACAGCAAATAAACTCCATTTTTTGGGTAGTAATGAAGAGTTCACTGTGGGGACTCTTGCTGCCAAGTTAGGAATGGTGCTGATCTATATTTCTCCTCTCAGTTCGCACCCACTCCATACACTCTAACTCTTTTCAGCTACCTGGAATCTTATCAAAAGCCCTGTAAAAATCTATATACACCGCATCCACTGGAAGTTTGCCATGCGTGCACTGACGTCTTTACCACTGCAGGAATTATTGCAATCTGTGCCTCAGCCAGTCTGGCTCTCATAGACCCAAGCCACAAAGCAAAATTTGGGAATAATAATATACTTATCAGAATGGAAATAATGCCTTTAAGCAAAACAATAAATGGAAACACTTGAATTGCAATATAATTCCAGAATGCATCAGCAGGGGTTAAATTATCAAGTGTCTTCTTGATTGCAAAACTGAGAGAAAAGCAATTCATGAATCAAGTCATTAATTTTCACCAGTAGAATTAATTTGTTAATAATTTATTTAATAGGTTCAGCATGGATGCAGTATTTTTTTCTGGTTTTTGCACTACCCTGCCAGTTCTGTGTTAATAATGCACAAGTCTAAATATTAATACTCAAAGCTAAAGTTAGCAAAACTTCATAAATCAGGTAAGAAATTCTGCTTTAGTATCATTGATTCAGGTCCTGGATATTAACACCACCGCTCATGTTATAATCACAATTGAAGACATTTACAAATGGATAAGGTGGCATCCTTATTTAAGGACCCTAACCATCCAAAACATGCCCATCTTCTCATTACTGCCATCAGGGAGGAGAAAACCCAGGATCATGTACCTCCTCCCTGGTGGCAGTGGGGAGAAACTTTGCCCCACTGCCATCAGATTTCTGAATGGTCCATGAA
The DNA here is from genome assembly GCF_030144855.1 of Hypanus sabinus. Lineage (NCBI taxonomy): Eukaryota > Metazoa > Chordata > Chondrichthyes > Myliobatiformes > Dasyatidae > Hypanus > Hypanus sabinus. The sequence continues at coordinate 17,179,563 of NC_082713.1, forward strand.
CCTATGAACACTACTTCACTGTTCCTCTTTCACGCTATTGAGTTATTTATTTGTTTGTCGGTCTTTCTATCTATCTGCCAGCTCATTTCAGATGCCAGCTACTCTTTGTGTGAAAAATGTACCCCTCAGATCTTCCTTAAACCTCTTCCATCTCAACTTAAACCTAAACCCTCTAATTTTTGGAAACCCATACTATAGGACGCAGAAGCCCAAAATGTCAACTATTCATTCTCCTGCACAGACGCAACCTGACTTGCTAAATTCCTCCAGTACGTGATGTCTGTGTTGCTCTGGAGTTCCAGCATCTGCAGAGTCTCTTGTTCTTATAGTCATTGAGCATTAAAGCACAGAAACAGCCTCTTCAGTCCACCTATTCCATGCCAAGCTATTATTCTGTTTGGCTGCACTGACCTGCACCTGGACCATAGATTTCCATACAGCTCTCATCCATATATCTATCCAAATTTCTCTTAAATGTTGAAACTGAAGTCCACCACTTCCTCTGACACCTCACTTCACACGCTCACCACCTTCTGTTCCCCTTAAATATTTCACCTTTCGCCATTAACCTAGGTTGGGTGAGACTACATTTCTAATCTCTCCCAACCACAGTGGAAAAGGGCTGTTTGTATTTACTCGAACTATACCCATTATAAATTTGTATATCTCCATCAGGGTTGAGCTGCCTCAATGACAATTGCTCAGTGGCACTCACGTCTGCTGTGAAGAAGTGCTTTGAATAGTTGGTCAGTGCGAGAATCAACTCCTGCCTAAGCAAGGACCTGGACCCACTGCAATTTGCCCATCATCACAATAGGTCTGCAGCAGATGCAATCTCACTGGCTCTGCACTCAGTCTTGGATCACCTGGATAATAGTAATACCTATATAACCCCCTGGGTCACCTCAGGCTCGCTCAGCTCATTTCCATCTGGGGGGAGAAGCCTTCGGCCCCGCCAAACTGGGTAATCAGCTGGTGTGGATGCTGTGTGATGTCCCCGCCTCGCCCAAAAACAGACAGTACACCATATGCGATTAAATGAGTACAATTCATAAAGGTTACTATAACTAAGTGATTACTAACGATACAGTATATATGAAGAAAAAAAAATAAAGAAAAGGCGCCAAACTTATCAAAGTCCAAACCACTTCGTGCACAACCGTTGGAGCTCAATTACTGAAATCTTCTGGCCACCATTCGATCCTCTCTTAACTCCTCTTCTCGCAGCTTAGGACCATCCAAAGTGGTCAACCAAGCACATCTAGCTTCATCTCCTCTCCTTGGAGTACCTCCTGGCCTCAGACCCCCACTTGGGGTCCGTTCCTCGCCCAGTTTACAGCATCGCGTCCTCTCTCTCTCACCCCCTCGCGCCAATCTGCCCAAAAGCCAGCCAACAATAGCTTACAGACTCAGAAGAAAGAACAACATTAATCCCAATTGGTTTACAAAGGGATACAATTCTCGTTATCAGTAAATTTTAACCCAAACAAGCTTCCAGCACTCTCTTGCAACAAAGAAGCATTCCTACTTTTAACAAAAAAAAGAAGCAATTTTGATTACATACACAGTAACAAAGAAAAAAGAAGAAACCCCTTTTACACTTACATCAGGCTGCTGTTTATTGATCACAGCTTATTGTTCAACACAATCATTCTCTCAGCTCTAATCAACAAACTCCAAAACCTGGTCCTCCGTACTGCCCTCTGCAACTGGTTGCTTGACTTCCTCACTGGGAGACCAGTCTGTGCAAGTTGTAAGTAACATCTCCTCCTTGCAGACAATCAACACTGGTACTCCTCAAGGAAGCGTGCTTACTAACAGATCTACTCTCTCTACAGCCATGATTGTGTGGCTATGCACAGCTCAAACACCATCTATAAATTTGCCAAAGACACAACTATTGTGGACAGAATTTCAGATGAAGAAGAGGAGGCGTACAGGAGTGAGATAGATCAGCTGGTTCAGTGATGTTGCAGCAACAACCTTGCACTCAATGTCAGTAAGACCAAGGGATTGATCGTGGACTTCATGAAGTGGAATTTGAGGAAACACACACCAGGCCTCATTGAGGGAGCAGAAGTGGAAAGGGGGTACTGTTTCAAGTTCCAATGTGTCAGCATCTCTGAGGATCTATCCTGGGCCCAACATATTGATGCAATTACAAAGAAGGCATAACATAGGCCATACTTCATTAGGAGTTTGAGGAGAATTGATATGTCACCAAACACACTTGCAGATTTCTAAAGATGTACCTTGAAGAGCATTCAACCTGGGATGAAGAGGCTACTGCACAGGATCAGAAAAAGCTGCAGAACGTTGTAAACTCAGTCAGCTCCATCATGAGCACCAACCAGCCCCAAATCCTGCTCACCTCAAAAGGCAAAGCCTCGTCAAGGTGGGATCCATCACCCAGGACATACTGTCTTCACAATGCGCCCATTATGGAAGAGGCACAAGAACCTGAAGACACCTACTCAACATTTTGGGAACAGCTTCTGCCCCTCCACCATCAGATTTCTGAATGGACAATGAACCTCAGTAATTTTTCCCTCTCTTTTTGTACAACTTATTTAATCTAATTTCCTTTTAATTATACATCCTACTTATTGCAATTTATAATTTTTACTATTACTGCTGCTGCAAAACAATAACTAATTTCACAGCATACATATGTCTGATTCAGACAATTATCTCTCCTCATTTTTTTTACACTGCAAGGGATGAAGTCCTAAACTACTCACCTTCCCCTATCCTGGCTCCTTCCTTTTAATGTTTTACACTTTACTCTATTTATGCCTCTCATGATTTTATACATATGGCCCTCATGGCCATATATATATATATATATATATATATATATATACACACATACATATACATATACATTTATACATATCTAACATAAGTTAGATATGGCCCTCGTGGCAAAAGGGGTCGGGGTATGGAGAGAAAGCAGGTACAGGGTTCTGAGTTGGATGATCAGCCATGATCATACTGAATGGTGGTGCAGGCTCGAAGGGCCAAATGGCCTACTCCTGCACCTATTTTCTATGTTTCTATATCTGTTATGTCATCTCTCAGTCTCCTTTGCTCCAGGGACAAACTCGTCTATCCAGTCTCTCATAACTCAAGCTCTCCAATCCAGCCAAAATCCTACTGAACCTTTTCTGCATTCTGTCTCACTCAAGACTGTTCCTGTGCCATTGTCATGAGATTACCATAACAAACACTGAGTAATGGGTTTCCCTTTCCGCTTGTTAAGCAAGGGAAAGACATTTCAATTTAAAGAAGGCATGTCAGTCAGTATTGTGATTATTACTTAAGAACAGTATCAGGATTAACACGCAGTAGACATTTTCAAATCCCACTGTGACGATAGCTATTTTAAATGTAAGCAATTAAACAAATCTGAACGGATCAGCTGGCATTAGTAACTATGACCATAAAATTTTGGATTTTATGGGACTGGTATTTTTCTCTGACTACTTCTATTTATAACAGGCTTGTAATTAAATCAGTACCATCTGGCCATAGGACCAGAAGGCAGAAGAGCAGAATTAGGCTATTTGGCCCATCAAGTCTGCTCTATTATTCCAACATAGCTGATTCATTATACCTCTCAACCCCATTCTCCTGCTTTCTCCCCAAAGCCATTGATGCTATCAACTGTCTTAAATACACTCAGGGACTTTCCCTTCACAACCGTCCATGCCAGTGAATTCCACAGATTCAACATCCTCAGGCAAAAGAAGTTCCTCCTCATCTCAGTTCTAAAGGGATGTCCCTCAATTCTGAGGCTGTGCCCCATTGTTCTAGACTCCCTTACTATAGAAAACATCATCTCCACACCAACTCTATCTAGGCCTTTCAATATTTGATAGGTTTCAGTGAGATTTCCCCTCATTTTTCTAAGCTCCAGTGAATGCAGGCCCAGAGCCATCAAATGCTGCTGATACATTAACATTCCTGGGGCTATTCTTGCGAACCTCCTCTGGACTCTCTCCAATACCACCACATCTTTCCTTAGATAAAGGGCCCAAAACTGCTCAGAATCCTCCAAGTACAATCTGACCAATGCTTTATAAATCCTCAGCATCACGTTCTTGTTTTTATACAGTAGAACTCTCGAAATGAATGCTAACTTTGCATTTCCCTTCCTTAACCCTGACCCAAGCTGCAAGTTAATCTTCAGGGAGTCCTGCACGAGGATTCCCAGGTCCCTTTGCCACTTCATTTTTGGAATTTTCTCCCTGTTCAGAAAATAGTCTAAGCCTTTATTCCTTGTGTCTTGTCCTTGTGTCCTCATGCATGACCCTACACTTCCTAACACTATGTTCCATCTGCTACTTCTTTGCCCAATTCCTCAATCTAAGTCCTTCTGCAGACACTCTCATTCCTCAACACTACCTGCCCCTCCACCTATCTTTGTATCATCTGAAAAAGTCACCAAGTCCTTCTTCCAAATCATTGATGGACAATGTAAAAAGAAATGGCCCCAACACCAACCCCTGCGGAATACCACTAGTCACCAACAGCCAATCAGAAAAGGCCCCCTTTATTCCCACTCTTTGCTTCCTACCATCCAGCCAGTCTTCTGTCCATGCTGGTATTGTACTTGTAATACCACGGGCTCTAATCTTGTTAAATGGACACATGTGTGGCACTTTGCTAAAAGCCTTCTGAAAATTAAAAATTAAAACAGCATCCATTGACAGTCCTTCATCTATCCTCCCTGTTATTTCCTCAAAGAATTCCAACAGATTTGTGAGTCAAGATTTCCCCTTTCGAAAACCATGCTGACTTTGGCCTACTGTATCATGTGCGTCCAAGGATTCCGAAATCTCAACCTTAATAATAGACCCCAACATCCTTCCAACCACTGAACTGGCCAATAATTTCTTTTCTTCTGCCTCTCTCCCTTCTGAAAGAGTGGACAGTTGTTCGCAATTTTCCAGTCCTCTGTAACCATTCCAGAATCTGGTGATTCTTGAAAGATCATCACTAATGCCTCCATAATCTGTTCATGCATTTCTGAACCATGGGGTGTAGTGCATCTGGTCTAGGTGACTTACCTACCTCTAGACTTTTCAGTTTACCAAACCCTTTCTCACTTCCATACAATGAAGCACTCGAATTCCTGACATACTACTGGTATCTTCCACAGACAAAAATTATGCAAAATGCTTATCAAGCTTTTCTGCCATTTCTTTGCCCCTCACTACTACCTCTCCAGCATTATTAATCCTGTGGATGAATATCATTTACACCTCTCTTTTACTCTTTATATATCTGAAAAAAAAACTTCTGGCATCCTGTTAGCATTCCTTCATATTTCATCTAGCAGGTGAGGGCACAGTTTTAAGGTGCTTGGAAGTAGTTACAGAGAGGATGTCAGGGGTATGTTTTTTTTTGCAGAGAGTATTGAGTGTGTGGAGTGGGCTGCCAGCAATGGTGGTGGAGGCGGACACAATAGGGTCTTTTAAGAGACTCCTGGTTAGGTACATGGAGTTTAGAAACATAGAGGGCTATAGGTAGTAATTTCTAAGGTAGGGACATGTTCAGTTCAGCTTTGTGAGCCAAAGAGCCTGTATTGTGCTGTAGGTTTTCTATGTTTCTGCTTCCACCACAGTCACCAGCAGCCCATTCCACGCACTCACGACTCTCTGCATAAAAAGGCTTACGCCTGACATCTCCTCAGTACCTGCTTCCAGGCACCTTAAAACTCCCTGAAACTCTGGGCCATTGCTGTTCTGCCATCACCCTTTACTCTATTGTAATACTGATATATCTGACTTTAGCTTTTCACTCTCAACCAGCAGGGTGAATTCTATAACATGATCAATACCTCCTAAGAGTCCCTTTAAGCTCCCTCATCAAATATGGTTCATTACATAACAACCAGTCCAGAACAATCCAGCATTTTTCCTAGACTGAACCACAAGCTGCTCTGAAAAGACTTCTCATAGGCATCCTACAAATTCCCTCAGTTGGAAATGGGCAGCACCCTGATTTTCCCATCTGTTCTTTGTAGCCGTTGAAGTACAGTATTTAGTAATACCAAGACAACTGCAGCAGATTTAATTATTCTCACAAAGAGTTAAGTCACAAAGGCAATATACAGTGGATTCCAGTTAACTATGACATATCAGAACCAGTATATTTTGGCACAATTTAGCAGCTGCCCCAATTAGCCGGTTTCATGGAAAAAAGTTAAAAACTTATAGAAAGGATAAACTATAGTTTTACTGAGGAACAAATAATTTTATTTAAATGGAGTGCAGAACAAATCAGAACACTACCAATACTACCACAGTATTATAAAACTGTGTATTAATTCCTAATATTTATTAGACAAGGAATTCATCCAATGTATCCTACCTTGGATAGGATGGTGAAGAAAGTTGGCCTTTATAAATCAGAGCATTGAGTATAGGAGTTGGGATGTAATGTTAAAATTGTATAAGGCATTGGTAAGGCCAAATTTGGAGTATTGTGTATAGTTCTGGTCACCGAATTATAGGAAAGATGTGAACAAAATAGAGAGAGTACAGAGGAGATTTACTAGAATGTTACCTGGGTTTCAGCACCTAAGTTACAGAGAAAGGTTGAAAAAGTTATGTCTTTATTCTTTGGAGCGTAGAAGGTTGAGGGGGGACTTGATAGAGGTATTTAAAATTATGAGGGGGATAGATCGAGTTGAGTTTCCATTAAGAGTAGGGGAGATTCAAACAAGAGGACATGATTTGAGAGTTAGGGGGCAAAAGTTTAGGGGTAACACGAGGGGGAATTTCTTTACTTAGAGAGTGGTAGCTGTGTGGAACGAGCTTCCAGTAGAAGTGGTAGAGGCAGGTTCGGCATTGTCATTTAAAGTAAAATTGTATAAGTATATGGACAGGAAAGGAGTGGAAGGTTATGGGCTGAGTGCGGGCCAGTGGGACTAGGTAAGTGTCGGCATGGACTAGAAGGGCCGAGATGGTCTGTTTCCATGCTGTAATTGTTATATGGTTATATGTTCTTTTGACTGACCATAAATGAACAAAGCAGCACAGACACCTGGTGCAGATAAATTATTTCATGGCATCATAGCAAGAGCCTGAAATTTTTAAAAGTCAATATAAAAAACAAAATATCAAAATATCACTGCATTCTGAGTCAGTATCCTTTGACCCAAATGGATAACAATGTAAGCACACGCAACTGACGCTTTTTAAAAAACTATTCACTCTAAGTATGGTGTAGGGCCACATAAGTGCACATGACTGTTTCTGATTGGATCCCAAATAAGCAAAGTGAATTCCGGCTATTTTCTTGATTTTTTTTTTTGTTCTTTAAGTATTGTCCCAAATAAGTAGCTGCTCAGGTTGATCCAATTAATCATAATCCACTGATTGTGAACGAATGATCTGGCTGTGGATTTAGCTCCACCTTCCTGTTTCTTCCCAAGGAGCTTAAAATTCAAGATATAAGATCAGTTATAGTCATTCTTCGATAAATAACTGTAAAGGAGAATGATTGAAAATGCCTTGTTAATGAGAGAGCTCAGAGGAGAATGGCCGGAAAGGAAGACGACAGCAACTCAAATAACCACACATTACAACAATGGTGTATAGAAAAACATCTCTGAATGCATCAATCCTTGAAGCAGATGAGCTCTAACAATAGATGACTGTGACAGGAGGTATCTAATAAAGTGGTCATGGAGTGTATATCTAATGGAGGAGCCTCTATTAGCTCCTGGGCAGAGCATTCCACAGATTCCCTAGTCTCTGGGAAAAGCAGTTTCTCCTAATCCCCATCCTATATCTACTCCCACCATCTTGAAACTATGTCTCCTAGCTCTAGTCTCAAAATTCCAAAGCAGTTACTCAGGACATTCATTGCCTGCAAGCTCATCCCTGGTTGGTAGCACCAAATAGTTTGTGAATAGTGTTAGCTTCCAAAATTCATTCCTTTGACATTAATAGAACAGAGGCAGAGTGCAGGCGTCAAATCTACCAACAACCATATGGAATAAGGGCGAGGGTTGGGCAGGCCAGAATCAGAGAGCACTGACACAAGGTAAGGAGGAAGAGATTTAAGAGACCTGAGAGATAACTTCTTTACACAGAGTTGGTGAATAACTGGAGTGAGATGCCAGAGGAAGTGGTCAAGGTGGGTATAATGCAACACTTAAGAGGGCATGTTCATGGAGAGGAGGGGCTTGGGTATTATGGGCTAAACAACTGCAACTAGCAGGGATGATGCTGTGGTCAGCATAGACCAGTTGGGCTGAATGGCCTGTTTCTGTGCTGTATTACTCTATAACTGTAACTTCAAAGCAATTGTCCCAAAACCAGATCTTCATATGCCAGTGTACTCTTATAACTTCACATTCTTGATGCCTCGTTTCCCTCTGCTGGCTTTCTCTACTAAAACACCAGTCCAAATACTAGTCACGTGTCTCAGATATTAATTCATTTTTTATCCAATAAAAAAAACATCATTGATTACTTTCCAGAACGTCATTGCAACATAAGTCCGTAAAACACTAGCAGAGATACAAGTATGCAGGATTTATGAGGACATTTTCTGCAGTGGGGGAATTCAGTACTGAGGACAGATGAAATAATTTTCTTTTTGACAGAAGATACAGTAGGAATTTCATCAGAGGTCTAGACTGCATATATAGGAAAGGTACAGTTTACAGGGAACATTTAAAGTTAGAAGGGAGTGAGTGTAGAACCCATTGAATGAAAGATTGCTGGAGGTTAGATATCACCAATACATTTAATTAGTAACAACACAAGAACAAATGGCTGGAATCAAGCTAGTTAACTCTTTGGAGCTTTAAGTAATGACTCCTCCTGTGAACTCATCCTGTGTTTTCATGTTTCCATGATTCCATGGAACAGTACAGCACAGTACAGGCCCTTTGGCCCACAATGCCATGGCAACCTTTTAACCTACTCTAAGATCAACACTTTATTCCCAAATAGCCCCTGATTTTTATTTTATCCATTTTACTTATCTAAGATTCTTATAAATGTCCCTAATGTATCTGCCTCTACCACCATCACTGCCTACCTGCCACTCTATGTACAATAAACCTATATGTGACATCCCCTATACTTTCTTCCAATCACCTTAAACCATAACCTGACCACTAACTCCCCTTTCTGTCCCCAAACAGGTCTCTACAAGAAACAATTAGGCCCAAGCCATGGCCTCAAAGGAAACTGCAGCTGGGTTTCATTTTGACCAGAAGGTAACCTCCTCATATTAGTCACTTCCCCCCGGGCAAAAGCGTCTAACTGTCCACTTGATTTTTGTCTCCTATCATCTTGTACACTTCTATCAAATCACCTCTTAACTTCCTTTGTCCAAAGAGAAAAGTCCCAGCTCACTGAACCTATCCTCATAAGACATGTTCTCTAATCCAGGCAGCATCTCCTCTGCACCCTCTCTAAAACTCCCTCAGACGGTCCAGGAGGAAGTGGAATCAAGTAGGGATATTGATGAGAAGTTGGCAGCACCAACCCAACCTCAACACACAGCCTAAGGAAGGCATTGACTGCAAGCCCAGTCAGTTAGCTCTGGCTTCGAGAGTCGATGTTCACCCTGCTTTGAAAGCCACCATTCAAAGAAATGGATCCACTGTTAGGAGAAGCAGTTGTTGATCACAAGACACTTTGCTGGTGCTTGTGATCAACAGGGGAGTAATACGGGCAACAAGACCACCTCCTCTTCCAGTGTGTATACAGGTATGACTGAATCACTTCTGTTGACTTGCCACAGTGTCAAAGTGAGGAGAGTTTGTTGGTATTTCAAAGTCAAAGTTGAGTTTACAGGCATAAGCACTTGTATGCACAGGTGCAATAAAAACTTAACACGAGTGAATCTGCAGATGCTGGAAATAAATAAAAGACACAAAATTCTGGCAGAACTCAGCGGGCCAGACAGCATCTATGGGAGGAGGTAGTGACGACGTTTCAGGCCGAAACCCTTCAGCAGGAGTGAAGTAACATGGGATGGTCGAGGGGGGATAGGAAGTGGGGGGAGGGATAAAGTAGAGAGCTGGGAAGTGATAGGCTGGAGGGAAATGGGCTAGGGGGAAGGTGGAGAATTATGGGAAATAAAAGAGAAAGAAAGGTAGGGCTGGGGGGAGAGATTATAGTGAGGGGGGGAAAAGAGAGAGAAAGAGAACCAGACTAAAATGATAGATAGGGATGGGGGTAAGGGTGGGGGGCAGGGGTATCAACGGAGGTCAGTGAGTTGGATGTTCATGCTGGCAGGAAGGAGGCTACCTAAGCGGGAGATATGGTATTGCTCCATCGACCTGCGTGTGGCCTCATCTTGACGGTAGAGGAGGCCATGGACAGACATATCGGAGTGGGAGTGGTCTGTGGAATTGAAGTGTGTGGCCACAGGGAGATCCCGCCACTGCTGGAGGACCAAGCGCCGGTGTTCAGTGAAACGGTCTCCCAGTCTGCGGCAGGTCTCCCCAATGTATAAATGGCCACATCGGGAGCACTGGATACAGTATATCACCCCAGTTGACTCGCAGGTGAAGTGGTGCCTCACCTGAAAGGACTGTCGGGGGCCTGGGATGGTGGTGAGGGAAGAAGTGTGGGGGCAGGTGTAGCACTTTTTCCATTTGCAGGGATGAGTGCCCGGAGGGAGGTCGATGGGGAGGGATGGGGGGGGGGATGAATGGACAAGGGAGTCGCGTAGGGAGCGATCCCTGTGGAAAGCCGAGAGTGGGGGGGAGGGGAAGATGTGGTTGGTGGTGGGATCACGTAGGAGGTGGCGGAAGTTACGGAGGATTATGCGTTGGATCTGTAGGCTGGTAGGGTAATGGGTGAGGACCAGGGGGACCCTATCACTGGTGGGCTGGTAGGGGATGGGGTGAGGACAGAGGTGCATGAAATACGGGAGACACGATGGAGGGCAGAGTTGATAGTGGACGAAGGGAAGCCCCTTTCTTTAAAAAAAGAATACATCTCCTTTGTCCTAGAATGAAAGGCCTCATCCTGAGAGCAGATGTGACGGAGGCGGAGGAATTGAGAGAAAGGGATAGCATTTTTGCAGGAGACTGGGCGGGAGGAGGAACAGTCTAGGTAGCTGTGGGAGTTAGTAGGTTTGTAGTAGACGTCAGTGGATAGGCAATAAAAACTTACTTGCTGCAGAATCATGGCTGTCATTTAAAGAAAATTCACAAAAAAAAAAGCATATTAACACACTCTGACCCACTGCTGACACCAAGAAATAGAATGTTGGGACAACCTTCATAACCTCGTACCATCAAAAATGATGTCACAGTGAGCACCACAGCAGTGTAGCCATTAGCAGGGCATTGTTACAGTTCAGGGTATTCCAGAGTTCAGAGCTTGTTCTGTAAGAAGTCTCTGTACGTCCTCCCCGTGGAATGTGCGGGTTTCCCACACACTATTTGCTTTCCCTGAGGATTCCCCGCTAGTGCTTGCCTGGTGATGTTGGTACTTGGCCTGTCACCTGGCCAATGACCTCACGGAAGATAGGCTACACTTGGGGACAATTTGAAATACTGTCCCAGGTCGGAGGACTGCTGTCAGTGGATCCATGTCACAGTAAGAGTGATGGTTTAACTAACCCAGCATATCAATGGGTGTTTTGGTTGTTAACACAAGCAACACATTTTATTGCATGCTTGGATTAAATGTAATAAATAAATCTGCATCTGAATCTGAATCTGATTTTAATCCTAAATTTCCCTTCCTCAGTTTGGCATCCATGCCCTGGCCTTTAACTCTCCATTATGAATCAACAACAGAATCTTGCCTTTGAATGGGACATTGTGGGTTTAAGACCCAGACCAGAGACTGAAACAAAAAATCCTCTTGTCAGGCACCATCTATGGCAGGGAATAAACAGTCGACATTTCAGGCCAAGACCCTTCATTAGGACTGGAAAGGAAGTAGACAAAAGTCAGAGTAAGAAGAGGAAGGAGTACAAGCTGGAAGGTAATAGACAATGAGTGTTCAGTGACTGGTATGATCTCTTGGCATCCGTAATAACTTTAATGGAGGTCGTATCTCAAAGTGACAGGACCTGACTCACATTTCGCTGATCAGACAGAGCTTAGATGAATGGGAGGTCATGGATATCTGAAAGGCAAAAATAAAAATTACTATGAAAAATGTGAAATTATCAATTTTTTAGAGAAATAATGGGAAAGTTAGATCTTTGCTTTCAAAAGCAAGAAAGGTAATGCATAATAATTAGAAGTCAAATGTCATCCTAACCTTATTGAAAAAGGGCCAGAATATCAAAGTGCTCACTCAAGTTTTGCTCAGTTTACTTTGCGGCAATTTTAACAAAAGTTCAAAAAATTGATTCCTGGAATGAAATGGCAGTACCATAAACAGAGCTCAAATGGAATGGGTCTGTGAAGAGTTCAGAAGAATGAGAGTTGATTTTATTGAAATATAAATTTTAGTTCACATCACAAGATGGATACGGAGAAGCTGTTTCGCCTCAAACTGTCATTCAGTCTCAGAATAAAGAGTTAGTAATTTCATACTGAGATTTGAAGAAATCCTTTCAAAGACAATTGCATCTCTTATTCCCAGAGGACTGTGAGTGTTCAGACAATGAATATATTTAGGACTGGAATCAACTGACTTTTGGATACCAGAGGAATCAAGTGATATGAAGATTCAGATGAATAGTTAAGTTAATGTAGCATATCCATCCTGATCTCATTGATGAGGAGCAGAGCTCTATGGGTTGATCTCTAAAGAAATTAGCTTTAATTGTCACATGCACAATAAAACATCAAAACATACAGTGAAATGTTTCATTTTGTGTCAGCGACCAATGTAGTCCGAGGATTTGCTGAAAGCAGCCTGCAAATGCCGCTGTACTTCCAGCAGGTCCACAACTCACTAACCCTAGCGGTAAATCTTTGGAATGGGGGAGGAAAATGATGGACCTTCAGGAAGCCCACACAGTCATGGGGAGAACATACAAACTCTTTACAGACAGCGTCAGGAATCGAACCATAAAATGTTTACACTAATCGCTTCACTACTGTTCAATTTAGAATACAATTTATGTAATTTACCTCCTCTATAAGACTGATTTCTCACTAGGAAACACTGTGAAAATGCCAGTGTGACCTTAAAATCATATATCTACTTGGCATTCATACCACCAAGTATTACCATTCCCTCCCTTCTTAATAATTTGCAACTTTATTTAATTGGAGGTATTTTTAACATCCTGTTTAGCTACTGTGAGCAGCTGGCAGGTAATGTGTGTGTGTCTGTGCACCTCTGACATCAGTGCTGTCCCGTGAGAGGTAGTTATGGAAATGCACAGAATGCCCTAAAGAGACCAGCACTTCTCTAACCATCTGGAGAGGAGACTGCAAAGCCTGGAAAGAGCAGACTCGATGCAATTTATATCCATACTCTAGAGACTGGCACAGTTCAGAGTTTGGGCATGCACTTACAACGTCATAACTGTGCAGGATCTAGCCTCCTCTGTCACTTTTCTGAGTTAGGGACTATAACTGCAGTCTCAAGTAATTTATAAGTTCAAGGACCATCAGAGAGAGGATGAGCATAATTCCACATAATTGCTGTAAATAGCAAAATTTGACCTGTATTTCTTCCTTTAGGTGGAAGGGTGGAAAATGTTGCGGTAAAAATGAAAGCTGCACTTAGAAAACACTCTAAAGCAGTAAGCCGAAGTTGAATACAGGGTTTGAGGTAGGATTCTTGACAATGTGGAGGAACAGAGGGATCTTAGGGTCCCATTAACGTTTGGAGATTGAATGGGTCAGTTTTGTCCTATTCCTTATGTTCCTCTACATGTTCTTAGCAGTGTGAATGAACAGAGGGATCTTGGGTTCCATGTCCATAGATCAAAATTGCCCAGCAAGTTGATGGGGTGGTTTAGAAGTGCATGTTGTGTTGGACTTCATTAGTCGGGGGTTTGAGTTCAAGAACTAATGTTGCACTATTACACTCTGGTTAGACTACACTTGGAATATTGTGTTCATTTCTGGTCACTTCATCTAGTAAGGATGTGGAAATTTTACAGAGGGTGCAGAGAAAATTTACCAGGATGCTGCCTAGATTAGAGAGCATGTCTTATGAGTATAGGCTGAGCGAGCTAGGGCTTTTCTCTTTCGAGCAAAGGAGGATGAGAGGTGAGTTCACAGAGGTGTACATAATTATTTAGGCATAGAATGAGTGGACAGCCAGAGACTTTTTCCAAGGGCAGAAATGGCTAATATGAGAGGGGATAATTTTAAGGTGATTGGAGGAAAGTATAGGGGGTATATCAGGTGTATATTTTTATACAAAGAATGGTAGGTGCTGCCATGGGTAGTGGTAGAGGTAGATACATCAGGGATATTTAAAAAAACTCTTAGAAGGGCACATAGCTGATAGAAAAATGGAGAGCTATTGGGAGAGAAGGGTTAGATTGATATTGGAGTAGGTAGTAAGGTCAGCACAACATTGTGGGCTGAAAAGCTTGCACTGTGCTGTACTGTTCTCCATTTCAATTTCATATCATCCTAAAGGGTTTTGCAGCCAACGAAATGTCCTTCATGATGCTGTAAATCTGGAAATACATCACCCAATTTGTGTACAGAAAGTTTCCTCAAAGAACAAGAGGATATTGACTGGCCACTCAATTTCAGCGATTATTATCAATGGATTAATATTGAACACTTGCAATAGGTCCTTGATTAACACAAGCTCTTCTTCTTTCTTACACTAATCAGAGAAAGTAGAAGTGTTAATCATTTCATCTGAAAAATGTCATCTCCAATAATGGGTTGGAGTGACAGGTCACTGGAGTAAGACAGATGCAAAATTTTTTGATTTGTAACAGAAAGTTGTGGCAGATACTTTAGGATCACCAGAAAGGATATTTGCCATTCCTGAGAGAGACTTTCCATTATTTGGTAGTCTTCATAGCAAAAATCTGATTGACTGGCCGAAGATTGATTGGCAAGCATTGTAGTTTAGTGCTGGCCGCTGGTGTCCGCGCTGGACTTCAAGTGGTCCTGGTTTCAAATCTGGCCTGCTCCTTGCATGCTTTCCATCCGTGCTGAGTTGAGTGTTGAGCTAGCAACTCGGCCTCGTAAAAAACAGACAAATGCCAAAGAAATGGCAATTGCTGCCCGATGCACCACAAGGCACTGAGAGGAACAAGAAATTTGTAGTGTAGTGGCTAGCACACAGTGTCAGCAATCAGTGATCGGGGTTCATTTCCCACCTGTCTGTAAGGAGTTTGTACATTCTCCCAGTGACCACATGGGTTTTCTCCGGATGCTTCAGTTTCCTCCCACAGTCCAAAGACATGCGGGTCAGGGGTAACAAGTTGTAGGCATGCGAAGTTGGCACCAGAAGCATGGCAACACTTGCAGGCTGGCTCCAGGACTTTTCTACTGTTTTGGCTCTTGATGAAAACAACACATTTCACTATATGCTTTGATATTTAATGCCAATCTTATCTAATCTAAATGTGTCTGTTTTAGCATGGAGCTCTTCAAAGCAAAACATTGCATATATTCTTCTCTCTGTACATCTGGACATCGGTCAAGGAGAAGCTTTGATGAGTGCATGTGGAACAGAAAGACCATGTAGGTGTCTTTCCATTGTCTCTGTTGGGGGTAAATGATCCCAAAGGCCTATCTTCAAGATGAAGAGGAAATCCATGTAAACGTTATGGTCAATAATGATGTATTGACAAAGAGGAGGTCCTCCGCCGATCGCGGTCGACCGTGGATATTGCGTTCCAGCTGTCTACATGATATGCAAGCCAGGGTAAACAAGCTGCTGCCCACGTGGCTGGATGCCCCTCTCCACGTAGCTGATGAATCCAAAGGAACGGCAAAGACGGACACAGTTTGGCAGCAGCAGGAGTTACCAGTCAGCGTTGAACTCAACATCGGACTGCCTTGGGGACTCCACTCGAGATTTGTCTTGGCATTTACACCCAAAGACTTCCCCATAAGTGGGTATAGCCACAAGGTAGTGGAGGCTTGAAATCAGAGTTTTCCTTCTTCTAGGTGAGCTGCCAAACACAGCAGATGGGCCCCATCTGCCCAAAGTGGCTGCACCTTTTCTGCTGTCAATAGAAATGGTTCCACTGGGCTTAATAACAAAGCCACATGTGAAGGCCAGGAGCTGGACTTGTTTGTCAGAGGCTGTTTGAGGCGCCCACCATTGGGAGCTTATCCCTACTACCACTCCCAGCTAAAAAAATCTTTAAGGAACCATTGATAATAAACCCTGACATTAAATATTCAGTCTATGCCCTTTTGTCCTTTCAGGAAGCTTGCAGTATGCAAATTGTCTAATACATTTCCAGAATTACAGCATCATTATAAAAGATAGGGCATCAATGTGTGCAAGAACACTCTATATATTAATTGGTTTATTACTGTCACGTGCCAAGGTACAATGCTATCCATACCAAACATTTCAGCCCTCAGTATATCACGGTAGTAGAAATGAAAAGCAGTATCAGAAACTAAAATATAGGCTTACAGTTATATCGAAAGCAGTGCAGGCAGACGATTAGGTGCAAAGTCATGACAAGGTGGATTAAGATACATAGTTTTATTGTTTATTCGACACCATTCCATTAACACTCCCTCCTCGTCCTGTTCCTCTTATGCTGAGCCTGAAATTCCATTCATCTCTTTGTCATCATTATTGTTGGTCTTTGTCTTTTACAGTATTTCATACATTCTCTTCTATTTCATTATTTTCCTGTGAATGCCTGCTAGAAAATGAATCTAAGGATAGTATATGGTGACATATATGTACTTTGATAATAAATTGACTTTGCCTTTGTACTTATTTGTGTTCCATCATTGTGAAACAGATGCAGGTACTGTTTCTCTCAGGTCCCTGGGACTCTGTGGCATCTGGGCTTTCTAGTAGGTGGGACTCACTGGATCACCACTCAGTCAGCTGACCCATCGGTCCTGTCTGTTTTTTTATTTTTTATTTTAGAGAGACATCATGGTAACAGGTCCTTCCGGCTCAATGAACCACACTGCCAATTACACCGTTAGCCTCCACAGCCGTCTGCAGCAATGAATTCCACAGATTTGCCATCCTCTGGCTAGCTAGACGAATCTTCCTCACCTCCATTCTAAACAGACATCCTCCCTGAACAGTTGATAACAATCATGACAATTAAACCAGACTCGGTGGTGCACCTCTGTAACCAAATGTATTTGGTAATCAAATGTATTGTAATAGATAGGTGTTCATGTAGCTGCCTGCCAATGCTATGTGAGTCATTCACAAGAAAACAATAAGATACCTCGGTACTTCACTCATAGGAATATTTCACTGTTTAGATAACAGCTTGCCTTTAGATTCCTCCCACTTTAGATTTCTCACTCTTTCACATAATAAACCTCATTTGTCGTTTTCTCACAATCACTCAACACATTGATACCCAGTATGTTCCTTTTCAATCTATCCTTATTAGATATATCCTCCCATTTACTTTCATAAAAATATAATTAGTTATGAAACATTTTCAAAACTACCCTGAGGATCTGATATGAGACGGGATATGAGATATGTGATCTGATATGAGATGCTCAGACGGGGATGTCCCTAACTCACCAGGTTACGATGCTGTCGCCTACACTCACCTGGCTTAGCCTACCTGTCGAAGCAGTGCACCAGGGTTTGGCCGCTGTTGCACATAAACAGCTACTTGGAGCCACAGGTGAGAGCTGAGCACCCGAAGGTGAGTGAGTTGCCCCAGAATGGACGTGACAAGCCCCTTCACCAGAGGGGCAATCACTCCCTGGACACTCCTACACCCTAATCACCAGGTAATAAGCAAGGCATTTCACAGAAAGCATCTGGCATTTAACTCAATTAGTTGTTTCTACTCCTGATATTGATTGACCAAACCATATTTGTGCTGGGAGCTACACAAATTTTCCAGGTATTAAAGGTAAATTACTTGCATGCAAGAATGGCTCAATGAACATAATCCTTCAGTTTAGCAGCACTGTTTCTTTGGCAGCACAACTAAAGCATCACATGTTAATTAAATCCTGGGGTTAACGAGTTGCAACAATTAATCAGTATGCAGCAGCCATTGTCTGTGATGAACAGATGTTAGTATTGTAATTTGCTTTCTGAATTCTCAAAATGTTAAGCAAGTTTAAAATTAAAATATGTTGTAACAGATTACGACACTATGTTGGGACGGTGTTGAAGCTGATGCTTTAATGTTTGAGATAATCTGCTAATTATGATGACTGACTGTCATATGATGCACTAATGTTTTAATTAGCATAATTTCCATACTGGCCCCTGTGGACTGGCTCTCCCTTCAGAACTGCTGTTCAGTGTTCATTCCCTGGTGAGTCAAACTGGATTGCTTTCATCCGCAGCTGATCCAGAGTGAGATGAGGAACTGTTGTGTGCTTGATCCTCCAGGAATGTGGCTCCAGGACAATGTCCCCTTCACCATCAGGGACTTGGCTTGTGCTAATTTTATTTTGTGACTGATTTTGCTTTTATGACTATATGTGCTGTGTGCGACTGTATGTAGTGTATTATGCATCTCGGCCCTAGAGGAACGATGTTTCGTTTAGCTGTATACATGTGTATGGTGAACTGAGCATGGGGAAAGCAACCCCATTCTTTAGAAACCCAGAGCCACAGAAGCTCCATAGAGCTCATTATTGGGAGATGAAGGGATCATTGCTTAAAAGACATATGAAGTCGGGTGGTGAAAGTGGAAGGCACAGGGTCATAAGACCATAGGACAGAATTAGGCCATTTGGTCTACCGTCTGTTCCACCATTTCATCATAGCTGATCCATTTTTCCTCTCAGCGCCTATCTCCTGTCTTCTTCCTATATCCCCTCATGCCTTGACCAATCGATAATCTATCAACCTCTGCCTTAAAAATACATAGAGACTTGACTTCCACAGCTGCCTGTGACAATGAATTCCACAAACTCACCACTCTCTGGCTAAAAAAAATCCCCCTCATCTCTGTTCTTAAAGGACACCCCTGTATCTTAAGGTTGTGTCCTCTGGTCGTAGACTCTCCCACCATAGGAAACATCTTCTCCACATTCACTCTATCAAGGCCTTTCACCATTTGGTAGGGTTCAATGAGGTCACCCCTCATTTTTTTGAATTCTATCAACTACAGGCCCAGAGCCATCAAACGCTCTTCATATGACAAGCTGTTCAAACCGAAAATCATTTTCATAAACCTACTTTGAACCAGTTTCAGCACATCCTTTTGAAGATAAGGGGCCCAATACTACTGACAATACTCCAAGTGAGGACCCACTAGGTTTTTATAAAGTCTGAACATTACATCCTTGCTTTTCTATTCTAGTCCTCTTAAAATGAATGCTAACATTGAATTTGTCTTCCTCACCACAGACTCAACCTGCAAATTAACCTTCAGGGGATCCTGCATAAAGACTCCCAAGTCCCTTTGCTCCTCAGTTTCTTTGTATTTCCTCTCCATTTAGAAGACAGTCAACCTTTTCATTTCTTCTACCAAAGTGCATAAGCATACACCTCCTAACACTGTATTCCATCTGCCACTTCTTTGCCCATTCTCCTAATCTGTCTGTCCTTCTCTAGCCTCTCAACTTCCTCAAAGCTACCTGCCCCTCCACCTATCTTTGTGTCAAAAACTTTGCTACAAAACCATCAATTATATCATCCAAATTATTGTCATATAACATAAACAGAATCAGTCCCAATACAGACCCCTGTGGAATAACACCAGTAACCGCCAGGCAACCCAGATATAGCTTCATTTGCTCCCATTCTTTGCCTCCTGTCAGTTTACCATGGCTTTATCCATGCTAGAATCTTCCCAGTAATACCATGGGCTTGTAACTTGTTAAGCAGTCTCATGTGTAGCACCTTGTCAAAGGCCTTCTGAAAATCCAAGTACATAACATCAACCAATTCTCCTTTGGCTTGTTATTTCTTCAAAGAATTCCAACAGATTTGTCAGGCAAGATTTTCCTTTGAGGAAACCATGCTGACTATGGCCTATTTTATCATGTGCCACCAATTACCCTGAAACCACACCCTTAACAATTAACTCCAACATCTTCCCAACCACTGAGATCAGAGTAATTGGGCTATAATTTCTTTTCTTTTGCCTCTCTCCCTTCTTGAAGAGTGGTGTGACATTTGTAATTTGCCAGTCTTCCAGAATCATTCCAGAATCTAGTGATTCTTGAAAGATCTTTACTAGTGCCTCCACAATCTCTTCAGCCACCTCTTTCAGAACTCTGGGGTGTACACCATCTGGTCCAGGTGACTTATCCACCTTCAGAACTTCCAATTTCCCTAGAATCTTCTCCCTAGTAATGGTAACTTCACACACTTCATGATTGCTGATATCTTGAACTTCCGTCATACTGCTAGTGTGATCCACAGTAAAGACTGATGCAAAATACTTATTCAGTTTGTTTGCCACTTCCTTGACCCTCATTACTAACATTGTTTTCCAGCAAATCAATATCCACTCTCTTCTCTCTTTTATGCTTTTTGTATCTGAAGAAACTTTTGGTATCCTCTTTAATATTATTGTCTAGCTTGTTTTACCTTCCTAATTTCTTTTTTAGTTGCCTTCTGGCTGATGTTTGATATCTTCCTAATCCTCTAACTTCCCACTAATTTTTGCTCTATTATATACCCTCTCTTTAGCTTTTATGCTGGCTTTGATTTTTCTTGTTAACCATGGTTGTGTCATCTTTCCTTTAGAATACTTTTTCCTCATTGGGATGAATATATATCCTGTGCCATCTGAATTGCTTCCAGAAATTCCAGCCATTGCTGCTCTGCCGTCATCCCTGCCAGTGTTCTTTTCCAATCAATTCTGGCCAGCTCCTCTCTCATGACTCTGTAATTCCCTTCACTCCACTGTAATACTGATACATCTGACTTTAGCTTCTCCTTCTCAAAAGTTAGGATGAATCTGATCATATCATGATCACTTGTCCCTAACGGTTCTTCTACTTTCAGTTCTCTGATCAATTCTGGTTCATTGCACAACATCTAATGCAGAATAGCTGATCCCATGGTGGGCGGAACCATGAGTTGCACTAAAAAGCAATCTCATAGTGTTACGTACCCGTGACACATACCAGTGGTGTACTTGTCACGTGACAGGTGTTGAAGCTGTACTGGACTTGAGGTAATGGTCTTGTGATGGTGGAGTGATGTCATTTTCCCACCAGTAGAGGTCATGTGGCAGGTTTTTTTTTACAGGGTATAAAAGGAGGACCCCTCCCTGTGAGGAGGGGCAGTTTGTGGCTGGATTTGCCATGTTGACTTCATGCCACTGCGTGATTTAATGTTATGATGCAGTTTAGTTGAAAGATGGAGTTTTATTTAATACCTAAAGTTTAAAAGGTCATTGCTAGCAGTTTCTTTATAATACTGCTAGTTGAGAATCAGTGGAGAGTGAAGATCGGAGTTCGGGAGTTAAAAGATCGAGAAAAGTCGATTTCGATGGTGGAACAGGTTCGACCTTGTTTGATCCTCATTCAGAAGGAATTCTTTGACTGACCCTGTGTTAATCCTTGTGAATAGCAGAAAGGATTGGGAACAGTTTTGTAAAGGAAAGGTCAGTGCCTTTAAGCCGTTTCATTTCATCTCCGTAAATTCTCCATGGGAAAAGTAGTTCGACTGGGAATCGCAACAAGACGACGTGAAAGAGAATTTAAATCATCTTAAAAAGTCTCTCCCTTAAATGGACTGTAAGCATATTGAACTTTTGCAATACTACTTTGAAGAACTGCTTTTGCAACATCGCTTTAAGAACTGTTTAAGCTGCCGCACAGCAGCTGATTTCTGGTTACGTGAGTGGTTTGTTTACTTTTGGGGGTTTGTTTTTCAGTGTTTAATAAATGTTCTATTTGTTATAAAAAAAACCCTGCCTCACTCATATATTTATTGTTACTTGAATCCGTAACAACAGGTATTCAAAATACTCCTCTTTTATAATCCAGCACCAACCTGATTTTCCTAATCTACCCGCATATTAAAATCCTCCATGACTAATGTAACATTGCCTTTTTGGCACACATTTTCTATCTCCCATTGTAATTTGTACACCACATCCTTACTTCTGGTTGGGGGTCAATATATAACTCCCATCAGGTCTTTTTCCCTTGTAATTCCTTAGCTCTATCCACAAGGATTCAACATTTTCTGACCCTGTGCACCTCCTTCTAATGATTTGATTTCATTTTTTGCTAACAGAGCACAGAGCAACACCACCCTTCTACCTTCCTGCCTGTCCTTTCAATACAATGTGTATCCTTGGATAATGAGCTCCCAGCTATAATCTTCTTTCAGCCATGATTCCTACATTTGTGATGTCTACAACAGCATACATGCCAATCTTTAACTGTGTTACAAGTTAATCTACCTTATTCCATGTGCTGCATACATTCAAGTATAACATCTTCAGTCCTGTGTTCACCCTTTCCAATTTCGTCCACCTCTTACATAGTAACTCATCCCGTTGACTGCAATTTTGCCCTATCATCAGCCTCACCTTGCTAGGAGTCTCACTACACATTACCTCTGTAAAGCAACTCTCTCATCTTCAGCACTATCACTCTTGTTCCCATTCCCCACCAAATTAGTTTAAATCCATCCGAATACTAGCCAACCTGCCCGCAAGGATATTGGACCCCCTCAGGTTCAGGTGCGACCCTTCCCCAGAAGAGATCCCAGTGATCCATAAATCTGAACCGGTGACCTCCTGAACCAATTCGTCAGCCGTGCGTTCGGCTGCCGAGAGGGGGTGTGAACAGAGGGACAGCTGTCTAAAAGGTAACTGGGTGATGGTCAGGAGAAGGAAGGGAAATACACAGCCAGAGCAGAGTACACCTCTGGCCATTCCCCTCAATAATAACTACAACTTTAGATACTATTGAGGGGCCACCCTAGCAGGGGAAAGCCATAATGACCGGGTCTTAGGCACTGGAGCCGTTCTCACTAAACTACTATGCCCTAACGGATGAGGAATAAACAAATAAGGACAGAGAGACTAACTTACAATACAATGTAGCTCACCCAAACCTGATCTTGCCGAAGCCTAATGAGCCAAAGCCACTATAAACGTCAGCACACTCCAAAAGAATGGCCTCGCCACTTGCCCTTGCATCATTCCTACTGGCCCTCTTGCTGACTGGTCATCCCTCAGCCCAGAGAAACTGCCGCAAATCTCTGCCTTTCAAATCTCAATCGCCCTCCTGATTAAAAGGAACCTCTTTTTACGCAGCCCTGATGTGGTTTGTACTACTCGGATCAACCTTCGGCCCAGGACCGGGTACTCTGGCGAGCTGCTCCCGGCGGCCTATGTCAAAGTAGGCGTGATGGGCTTAAGAAGCAGAAAAATGTGTATGATTGAATAACATCTAAATTTGAACTTCAACTAATAGTAGTCACACGGCTCCATAACACATCATAGGGTCTATTTCCTTCTCTGTGACTGCCTTGTGATCTCTTACATCAAGTAATATTGTTTTTATTTTATTCAGCCACTTTAACTGTTTTAAGAAACCTAACGAGCAATCATTATCAGGAAGTTCAAACCATTAAGAACATGAAACAAAGCAACAAGAAAGGCCATTCAGCCCTACGTTCCTGCTTCACCACCCAACTGAACTGAGGCCGAGGCTGTGGCCAAGGCCTTCTCTGGCTGCTTCCCGCTCCGCCATGTTTCCTCAGCTCCGCACTGAACTAGGCTGGGGCTGTGGCCAAGGCCTTCTCTGGCTGCTTCCCACTCCGCCATGTTTACTCAGCTCCGCACTGAACTAGGCTGGGGCTGTGGCCAAGGCCTTCTCTGGCTGCTTCCCGCTCCGCCATGTTTACTCAGCTCTGCACTGAACTAGGCTGGGGCTGTGGCCAAGGCCTTCTCTGGCTGCTTCCCGCTCCGCCATGTTTCCTCAGCTCTGCACTGAACTAGGCTGGGGCTGTGGCCAAGGCCTTCTCTGGCTGCTTCCCGCTCCGCCATGTTTACTCAGCTCCACACTGAACTAGGCTGGGGCTGTGGCCAAGGCCTTCTCTGGCTGCTTCCCGCTCCGCCATGTTTACTCAGCTCCACACTGAAGTAGGCTGGGCTGTGGCCTGCTTCATCCGCTCTCGGCTTCCTGACTATGTACTCACCTTTGTTCTGAAAGCTATTTGCTTACGTTTATTGTTTGCACAATATGCTTGCTTTTTTTCTCTCTCTCTGTACACTGGGCGTTTGATAGTCTTCTATTTCTTAAGTGTTCTTTTTGGTTTCTTTATTTTGTTATTGTCTATAAAGAGACAAAGCTCAAGATTGTATAATGCATCCATACTTTGATAATAAATGTACATTAACTTTGAAATTTGAATTTTGAACAATAAAATCATGGTTGGTCTTCTAACTTGGCAGCATTTTCCTAAAGAAAGCCTATATCCCTTGCTTTCCTCAGTAACTGACAAGTTATAAATCTCTGCCTTGGATATTAACATCCAATAAGCCTCAACAGACTCCCTGGACAAAATTGGTGTCTGCTGGTGAAGAAATTTCTCATCTCTCATCTGAAGAACTAGCCTATTATTTTAAGTGTGCAAGCTCTCCAGCTGAGGAAAATGTCAGGTCCACATCTACTTGTCAACTACTGTAAGAAGATTACTTCAGCAGCTTCTCATAATTCATATACTAGAGGGTACAGGCCAATCTGCTTAGACTGTCTTCACCATCATAGGTCACAGGAATTAATTGGGTGACTGTTCACTGTATTGTCACTATTGCAAGTGCATTCTTCTCTAGAAGGGAGACTGGATTAACACTCAGGTTCACCTGTACACCTACTCATTAACGCAAATATTCAATCAGCCAATCACATAGCAGCAACTCAATGCATAAAAGCATGCAGACATGGACAAGAGGTTCAGCTGTTGTTCAGACCAAATATCAGAGTAGGGAAGAAATGTGACCTAAGTGACTTTGAGCTTGGGGTGATCGTTGGTTCCAGACAGGGTGGTTTGAGTATCGCAGAAACTGCTGGTCTCGCAGGATTTTCACGCACAGGTCTCTAGAGTTTACAGCGAATGGCGCGCAAAACAATAAGAAACTTCCAGTGAATGGCTGTTCTGTGGACGAAAAGGCTTGTTAATGAAAGAGGTCAGAGGAGAATGGCCAGACTGATTCAAGCTGACAGGAAGGTAACTCAAAATAACCATGTGTTACAGTATCTCTGATGTTGCTCTCAGAAGAGTTTCTCTGAATATGTAACATGTCAAATATTGAAGTGGGTGAGCTACAGAAGCAGAAAAGCACAAACATACACTCAATGGACACTTTATTAGGTGCCTCCTGTACCTAATACAACTTTCCTGATACATTTTCACCAGGTCCTTTTATAATTATTTTAATAAGGTGTCTCTGTTGTTACACATTTATCCTTTGAGAATAAAGGCAAATTTATTGTTGGCTTTCTTAATTAATAGTTGTAGCTGCATGTTAACTTTCAGAGATTATACCAACAATTGTCTCAGAAAGGCAGCTTCCATTATTAAGGACCTCCAGCACCCAGGGGAAGGTGAGTAGGTGGGGGAGGGAGAGATGAAGAGAGAAGTTGGGAGGTAACAGGTGGAAGAGTTAAAGTGCTGAAGAAGAAGGAATCGGATAGAAGAGGAGAGCAGACTACAGGAGAAAGGAAAGGCAAAGAGGCACCAGAGGGAAGTGACAGGCAGGTGAGGAGAAGAGAAAGCTTAAGAGGGGAGCCAGAATGGCCAGACAACCTTTCAACCAGCACCTTACAATTTCTCACCGTTTAAAAATACAGAAATACCACACCTTACATTTATTAATTCAAATATTTACGCAGGTCAGATTCAGGTTTATTTATCACATGTACATTGAAACATGCAGTGAAATGTGGCGATGAACGTTCTAGTAGAATGGTGGCGAGTTCAATTGTAGCAGTTTCTACCATGATCAACCAAAGGTGTTATTGTCCTTTCTAAACGTATTTTTTAACATTGCAAGACCCTTTAAGAATTTAAAGTACTGCAGGTCGACACCATCAATGAGTTGCTCTTCGGCAGAGAAACTGAAGGAGCTGGACTTGGTGCAGATCATGCGGCTGCCTGCATCGGAGAGGTGTCAGAGGCGTCGATGTGTGAAGGAGGTGCACGGTCTAATAGCGAGTGTTCATCTTAAGTTGCAGTTCTCGTGATCACAAGGCCATGTTGGACATTGTTAATCTGGAATGCTGCAAGTCCAGTTCATTGTTTTATTGGCGGACGCAGATGGCAGGGGAGCTGCATGGCCTTGGTCGTAGCAACAAGGTCTGAAGCCTTGGTGTCACCTGTTTACTCTGCCAGAGAGAGAGGCATTAGAGACAGTACACTCCACTGGAGACAGTGGTGTGACGTCCTAGCTGGAGTTGTGCGGCACCCTAGATTTCAATCGAGGCATGAAAAAGGAAAGGGTGAAGGGAGGGATTGTCAGTTAACTCCGACATTCTACTTAATCCTTTTTTTTCAATGCCTTGGCCAACTTTGGCTGAATTCCAAAGTTTTCCAATTCCTTGACAAAATATTACCTTTGTAAGTTTTTACCTTTGATCAAATACTTTCATTGACATCTCTTGACTCTGAAGGAGAATAACCTTCCTGTTGTTTTTGTGCCATGAGATGAGATATATACAGTACTGGGCAAAAGATGAGATATATTAGATTAAATTGGATTCTTTATTGTCATTGTGCCGAGTACAGATACACAAGATCACAAGACAAAGGAGCAGAAGTAGGCCATTCAACCCATCAAGTCTGCTCTGCTACACCACCATGAGCTAAACTATTTTCCCATCTAGTTCCAATTTCTGGCTTTTTTCCCATATCCGTTGATATCCAGACTAATCAGATATCTGTCAATCTCCTCCTTAAAAACCTTCAATGATTGGGCCTCCACAGCTGTATGTGGCAACGAATTCCATAAATCCATGACCCTCTGGCTAAAAAAAATTCTCCACATCTCTATTTTAAATGTGTACCCTCTAATTCTAAGACTGTGGCCTCTTGTCCTGGACTCACCCACCAAGGGAAACAGCCTTTCCACATCTGCTCTGTCCAACCCTTTCAACATTCGAAATGTTTCTGTGAGATCCCCTCTCATTCTCCTATACTCTAATGAACACAATCCAAGAGCCGACAAACACTCCTCATATGTTAGTCCCTACAAAGCCAAAGAAATGCAATTAGCATCTAACCAGATGTGCAAAAGAATAATTTACAAAATAACTGCGAATAAAAAGTAAGTGCTACAGCGTACGAATATAAAAGTACTAACAGTACAATATGGGCGCAATACTGTTTAGCGCTGTGATGTGAGGTTCAGCAAGGTCACAGCCTCACAGTACTGCACTGTGCAAAAGACGAGATATATACAGTACTGCGCAAAAGTCTTAGGCACATACATGTCAATAGGGTGTCTAGGACTTTTGCACAGTACACAGTACTGTAGTAATTTTATGTATTGTAATGTACTGCTGCCACAAAAAATAATTTCATGACATGTGTGAATGATGATAAACCTGATTCTGTTATCGATCTCTATTGCGGACTGAGAGTGAGGGGGGCAGAGAGTGGGGAATCGTGGTTGGGAAAAAGGGAAAGGGAGAGGGAAGGGAGTGGGAAACACCAGAGAGACATTCTGTAATGATCAATAAACCAATTGTTTGGAATCAAATGGCCTTGCCTGGTGTCTCTGGGCTAGGTGTGGCTGCATTCCCCCCCCCACTGCCCTTGGCAATCTTTCTCAGCCACCTGTCCCACACACCTCCTGCAGTGTTCCATCCTCGCCATTCCAAACTCGCTCTCCTCTCCACAGTACTGTGCAAAATTCTTAGGCATCCTCACTGTATATAAGACTTCTGCACAGTACTGGAAATTGTACACTATGTTACGCATTGCATGTTCTACATTTTAATGTATTTTTTTCCAATCTACTATATTCAACTCACTTCACATTATAGGTCCTCCATTGTTTGCGGTTGACCATGAATGTTGCATCTTCGCTGTCTACATTTCACACACAAGCCAAGGCAATACAATATGGAGAGCACACCGTTACCCATGTAATAGCCTCACTCCCGCCCCACGCAGCCGATGAATCCAAAAGAACGGCAGACCCATCCAAGAGACCCATATAGTTTGGCACCAGTGACATCACAAAAGTTGCCAGTCTGAAATGAACTCAGCATAAGTCTGCCTTGGGGACTGCAGCTCTGGATTTTTCCTTGGGCTGTACTCCTGAAGTCCTCACCATAAGTGGGTATAGTCGAGAGGCAGCAGAAGTTTGAGATTAGAATATTCTTTCTCCTAGATGATTTGCCAATGATGGCTGATGAGCCCCATCTACCCAAAGTGACTCACACCTCTTATCTTCAAATTAAATGGATTAATCACACTATAAATTAATTGCAGCTTAAATTACATTGTTGATCAACAGAATATCAATGTTTGAATAGTGCAAAGGAAAATGCTTTGTCTTAATAACTGCTAATATAACATAAATTAATCAATTATTTTCCAATTCCTCAATGGGTTTGCCTCCTTCTGAGCAAATGACATTGTGGAAATTAATAATACCGCTGAGAATGTGTCTACACAAAGGCACAGAGATATAGGAAAACCACTCTTTGGACAGAAAAGTGCTCCAAATAGATATATTATATTAACAACCACCACAGACAGAAAACAATGTTTTGTTTAGCAAGTGGTGCAAAAGTTCATCTAACCAAAATTGTGAGCAACAAATTTGGAACAAAGAATCATGTTTGGTGGGAGTTTCAGAAAACATTATCGAATTGAAGGACCAGTATCAATGAAGGAAGTACTATTAACATAATTTCAGGCTGTGAATGAAGAACCAGTTCGATAGTGATTTTTTTGAGAAAAGGCAGCACAAATGGGGAAGGACACTGAAATCAGTGTGAAGACTTGGGATTGTTTGGGACTTAGCAGCTATAATGGCAGAAAACAGATCTAAGTAAAAGTTTAGTTAAATGGTTGGTACACTGACGTGAGCGATAATGTGGAGCTAAATTACACAATTAATAAGACCATAAGATATAGAAGCAGAAGTAGGCCGTTCGGCCCATCAAGTCTGCTCCACCTTTCAATTATGTGCTGATCCAATTCTTCCAGTCATCCCCACTCCCCATACCCTTTGAGGCCCTGCTAATCAAGAACCTATCTATCTCTTCTTTAAATACACTCAATGATTTGGCCTCCACAGCTGCTCGTGGCAGCAAATTCCACAGATTTACCACCCTCTGACTAACATAATTTCTCTGCATCTCAGTTCTAAATAGACGTCCTTCAATCCTGAAGTCGTGCCCTCTTGTCCTAGAATCCCCTACCATGGGAAATAACTTTATCTAATCTGTTCAGGACTTTTAACATTTGGAATGTTTCTATGAGATCCTCCCTGACTCTCCTGAACTCCAGGAAATACAGCCCAAAAGCTGCCAGATGTTCCTCATACGGTAACCCTTTCATTCCTGGAATCATTGTTGTGAATCTTCTCTGAACCCTCTCCAGAGTCAGTATATCCTTTCTAAAATAAGCAGCCCAAAACTGCACACAATACTCCAAGTCTGGTCTCACAAGTGCCTTATAGAGCCTCAACATTACATCCCTGCTCTTATATTCTATACCTCTAGAAAATAATGCCAACATTGCATCCGCCATCTTCACAACCAACTCAACATGGAGGTTAACCTTTAGGTATCTTGTACAAGGACTCTCAAGTCCCTTTGCATCTCTGCATTTTCAATTCTCTCCCCATCTAAATAATAGTCTGCCCATTTATTTCTTCCATCAAAGTGCATGACAATACACTTCCCAACATTGTATTTCATTTGCCACTTCTTTGCCCATTCCCCTAAGCTATCTAAGTCTCTCTGCAGGTTCTCTATTTCCTCAACACTACCCACTCCTCCACCTATCTTTGTATCATTGGCAAATTTAGCCGCAAATCCATTACTACAGTAGTCCAAATCATTGACATACATTGTAGGTAGGAAAGGGGAAGAGGTCCTGAAACGAGAGTATAGGGAGTTAGGAAGGCAGTTAAGAAGAAGGACCGCAAAGGTAGTAATCTTGGGATTACTGCCTGTGCCATGCGACAGTGAGAGTAGAAATGGAATTAGGTGGAGGATGAATGTGTGGCTGTGGGATTGGAGCAGGGGGCAGGGATTCAAGTTTCTGGATCATTGGGACCTCTTCTGGGGCAGGCGTGACCTGTTCAAGAAGGACGGGTTACACTTGAATCCTGGGGGGAGCAATATCCTAGCGGGGAGGTTTGCTAGGGCTACAGGGCAGACTTTAAACTAGTAAGATGGGGGGGCGGGAATCAATTTGAGGAAACCATGGGAGAGAAGGTTAGTTCACCAGTAGAGCAAGTAAAGAGACAGTTTGTGAGGGAGGAAAGGCAGGTGATGGAGAAGGGATGCGCTCAGCCCGAAGATGTAGGGGAGAAGAAAGAAAAGGATAATAAATGTGAATGCATTGTTAGGGATGAAAAGAGAGGAGGAGGTGGAGAGTATCTTAAATGTATCTATTTTAATGCTAGGAGCATTGTAAGAAAGGTGGATGAGCTTAAAGCGTGGATTGATACCTGGAATTATGATGTTGTAGCTATTAGTGAAACATGGTTGCAGGAAAGGTGTGATTGGCAACTAAATATTCCTGGATTTAGTTGCTTCAGGTGTGATAGAGTAGGAGGGGCCAGAGGAGGAGGTGTTGCATTGCTTGTCCGAGAAAATCTTATGGCGGTGCTTTGGAAGGATAGATTAGAGATCTCCTCTAGGGAGGCTATTTGGGTGGAGTTGAGGAATGGGAAGGGTGTAGTAACACTGATAGGAGTGTTTTATAGGCCACCTAATGAGGAGCGTGAGTTGGAAGAGCAAATGTGTAAGGAGATAGCAGATATTTGTAGTAAACACAAGGTGGTGATTGCGGGAGATTTTAATTTTCCACACGTAGACTGGGAAGCTCATTCTGTAAAAGGGCTGGATGGTTTAGAGTTTGTGAAATGTGTGCAGGATAGTTTTTTGCAACAATACATAGAAGTACTGACTGGAGATAGGGCAGTGTTGGATCTCCTGTTAGGGAATGCGAATGGTCAGCTGACAGATGTATGTGTTGGGGGAGCACTTTGGGTCCAGTGATCACAATAGCATTAGCTTCAATATAATTATGGAGAAGGACAGGACAGGACCTAGAGTTGAGATTTTTGATTGGAGAAAGGCTAACTTTGAGGAGATGCGAAGGGATTTAGCGAGAGTGTATTGGGTCAAGTTGTTTTATGGGAAGGATGTAATAGAGAAATGGAGGTCATTTGAGGGTGAAATTATGAGGGTACAGAATCTTTATGTTCCTGTTAGGTTGAAAGGAAAGGTTAAAGGTTTGAAAGCACCATGGTTTTCAAGGGATATTAGAACGTTGGTTCGGAAAAAGAGGGATGTCTACAATAGATATAGGCAGCATGGAGTAAAGGAATTGCTCGAGGACTATAAAGAATGTAAAAAGAATCTTAAGAAAGAGATTAGAAAAGCTAAAAGAAGATACGAGTTTGGTTTGGCAAATAAGGTGAAAGTAAATCCGAAAGGTTTCTACAGTTATATTAAAAGCAAGAGGATAGTGAGGGATAAAAGTGGCCCCTTAGAGAATCAGAGTGGTCAGCTATGTGTGGAGCCGAGGGAGATGGGAGAGATTTTGAACGATTTCTTGTCTTTGGTATTCACTAAGGAGAAGGATATTGAATTGAGTAAGGTGTGGGAAACAAGTAAGGAAGTTATGGAACCTATGACAATTAAAGAGGTGGAAGTACTGGTGCTTTTAAGAAATTTAAAAGTGGATAAATCTCCGGATCCTGACAGGATATTCCCCAGGACCTTGAGGGAAGTTTGTGTAGAAATAGCAGGAGCTCTGACGGAGTTCTTTAAGATGTGATTAGAAACGGGGATTGTGCCGGAGGATTGGTGTATTGCTCATGTGGTTCCATTGTTTAAAAAGGGTTCCAGAAGTAAGCCTAGCAATTATAGACCTGTCAGTTTGACATCAGTGGTGGGTGAATTAATGGAAAGTATTCTTAGAGATAGTATTAATAATTATCTGGAGAGACAGGATCTGATTAGGAGTAGCCAGCATGGATTTGTGCGTGGAAGGTCATGTTTGACAAACCTTATTGAATTTTTTGAAGAAGTTATGAGGAATGTTGATGAGGGTAAGGCAGTGGATGTAGTCTATATGGACTTCAGCAAAGCCTTTGACAAAGTTCCACATGGAAGGTTAGTTAAGAAGGTTCAGTCGTTAGGTATTAATGCTGGAGTAATAAAATGGATTCAACAGTGGCTAGATGGGAGATGCCAGAGAGTAGTGGTGGATAATTGTTTATCGGGATGGAGGCCGGTGACTAGCGGGGTGCCTCAGGGATCTGTTTTGGGCCCAATGTTGTTTGTAATATACATAAATGATCTGGATGATGGGGTGGTAAATTGGATTAGTAAGTATGCCGATGATACTAAGGTAGGAGGTGTTGTGGATAATGAGGTGGATTTTCAAAGCTTGCAGGGAGATTTATGCCGGTTAGAAGAATGGGCTGAACGTTGGCAGATGGAGTTTAATGCTGAGAAGTGTGAGGTTCTACATTTTGGCAGGAATAATCCAAATAGAACATACAGGGTAAATGGTAGGGCATTGAGGAATGCAGAGGAACAGAGAGATCTAGGAGTAACAGTGCATAGTTCCCTGAAGGTGGAGTATCATGTAGATAAGGTGGTGAAGAAGGCTTTTGGAACGCTGGCCTTTATAAATCAAAGCATTGAGTACAGAAGTTGGGATGTAATGTTAAAATTGTACAAGGCATTGGTAAGGCCAAATTTGGAATATTGTGTGCAGTTCTGGTCACCGAATTATAGGAAAGATATCAATAAATTAGAGAGAGTGCAGAGACGATTTACTAGGATGTTACCTGGGTTTCAGCACTTAAGTTACAGAGAAAGGTTGAACAAGTTAGGTCTCTATTCATTGGAGCGTAGAAGGTTGAGGGGGGATTTGATCGAGGTATTTAAAATTTTGAGAGGGATAGATAGAGTTGACGTGAATAGGCTGTTTCCATTGAGAGTAGGGGAGATTCAAACAAGAGGACATGCTTTGAGAGTTAGGGGGCAGAAGTTTAAGGGAAACACGAGGGGGTATTTCTTTACTCAGAGAGTGATAGCTGTGTGGAATGAGCTTCCTGTAGAAGTAGTAGAGGCCGGTTCAGTTGTGTCATTTAAGGTAAGATTGGATAGGTATATGGACAGGAAAGGAGTGGAGGGTTATGGGCTGAGTGCGGGTAGGTGGGACTAGGTGAGATTAAGAGTTCGGCACGGACTAGGAGGGCCGAGATGGCCTGTTCCCGTGCTGTGATTGTTATATGGTTATATGGTTAAAAAGCAGCGGTCCCAACACCGACCCCTGTGGAACGACAGCCAGCCAGAATAGGATCCCTTTATTCCCACTCTCTGTTTTCAGCCAACCAGCCAATGCTCCACCCATGCTCATAACTTCCCTGTAACTCCATGGGCTCTTACCTTGCTTTGCATCCTCATGTGCGGCACCTTGTCAAAAACCTTCTGCAAATCCGAGTACACCATGTCTACTGCATCTCCTTTGTCTACCCTGCTTGTAATTTCCTCAGAAAATTGCAGTACATTAATCAATCAGGATTTTCCTTTCAGGAAGCCACACTGGCTTTGGCCTATCTTGTCATGTGCCTCCAGGTACTCCATAATCTCATCCCTAATAATCGATCCCAAAAAATTCCCAACCACTGATGTCAGGCTAACAGGTCTATAGTTTGCTTTCTGCTGCCTCCCTCTCTTCTTAAATAGTGGAGTAACATTTGCAATTTTCCAGTCATCCGGTACATTGGCAGAATCTATCCATTCTTGAAAGGTCATCGTTAATGCCTCCACAATCTCTCCAGCTACTTCCTTCAGAACCCGAGGGTGCATTCCATCAGGTCCAGGAGATTTATCCACCCTCAGACCATTAAGCTTCCTGAGCACCTTCTCAGTTGTAATTTTCACCGCATGTACTTCACTTCCATGACACTCTCGAATGTACGGTATACTGCAAATGTCTTCATACACAGAGCCACATCATCCCCTCTGCATACTAACCTATCTTTCCGTTACACCATATATCCGTGGACGTTCAGCTCCCAATGGCAGCCATCCTTTATCCAAGTTTCAGAGCTGGCCACAACGTCATATTTGCCAATCTGACGAATTTCAAGACCGTCCACATTATTCCTTACGCTGCATTCAAACAGAACTCTTTCCGTCCAGTATTTGTGGTTTTCTGTTTTGACTGCACTATGCCTCTCATGCCATTGGCTGTGATTAAGCCTCAACTGCTGCCTGTTCTTTCTATAATCTCTGTTGCGTGCTATCCTTGATTTATTTCTGTTTTCCCCTTCCTCAACCCTATCACTCCAGTTCCCATCCCGTGCCAAATTAGTTTAATCCCTCCCTAACAACTCTATTAAATGTGTCCATTATGATATTGGACCCCTTTGGGTTCAGGTGTAACCTGTCCATTTTGTACAGTTTGTACCTCCCCCAGAAGATCATATTTGCCCCAGTGATCCAGGAATCTTCCCCCTCAGCCACACATTAATATGCCTGATCATGCTATTCTTCCTCCCTTTTTCTACCTAATGTTGAGGATAAACATCTGAACAATCTCAGACAAGAACCATCAACTGGAAAATATATCCATCGGGGAGCACTGAAGATTTTAGACTAAATAAACTGTCTATTCCATTGCAATAACGAGCAATTAGAAAAACCAGTAGTTGCAGCTGGTAAGATTGATTGACCAATTATGTATGGATTGCTTAATAACCAGACCATTATTCTTAATACCAACACCATGCTGAGGCATACTGGCTTGGAAATTCTCCTGTGTAAAACAGGAAAAAATAGTGTTGCACAAATGACCATTACATTAACCACTTTTATACCTGCTTCTTGCAATGCAAGTGTCAGACATTAACATCCCCTTGATGCTCTGTTTCTTGTGCTCAGTTCATCCAGATGCCTGCTTCATAGAAAAGAATCAAAACTACATTTCTGAGAAGATCTTGCATTTCCAGGGGATCGGCTTTCACCCATGTTTTTGGGTCAGAACTGAACATTACTGAACAGGAGAAATTAATTTTTCCCCATCACTAAGTGCTGCTGGACCTCCAGCAGATGAACCCGGAATGGGACCCCAGGTGATTTCTACAGATTTGTCCTCGAAATTAGCGGCCAACATGCAAGAAGCAATCGTTATGGCTCTCTGTTCACCAAATGAGAGAAATAGAAAACAGGAGAAAATCATCATACAGAGAGGTGACATTAAAGATTAAAAAGATCACCTTTATTTGTGAGGTGTACATTGGAACAGGCATTGGAAAGCATCATTTTGCGCCAAAGACCATCACAGTTTGAAGATTGTGCTGGGCAGCCCGCAGATGTCGTCTCACTTCCGTCGTCGATATAGCGTCCCCACAACTCATTAACCCTAATAGAATGTCTTTGGAATGTGGAAGGAGACCACATAGTCACAGGGAGAATGTACATTACTGTGCAAAAGTATTAGCCACATGTATATAGCTAGGGTGCCTAAGGCTTTTGCACAGTTGTGTATTTGTCAATACGGAGTGGAAAGCGAGTTTGTAAATGTGGGGGAAGCAAAGGAGATTGGGAATGCTGAGGGTGGAGTGCTGCAGGAGGGGTGTGGGACAGGTGGCAGAGGTGGCAGGGGTGCAGGCACAACCAGCCCTGAGACACCAGGCAAGGTAATTTGATTCCAAATAATTGGTTTACTGCTCATTACAGAATGTCTCTCTGGTGCTTCCTGCTCCTTCCCCTCTCCTTTCTTCTTTCCCCAACCATGATTCCCCTCTCCCTGCCCCCTTCCCACTCTCAGTCCACAATAGAGACCAATGTCAGAATTAGGTTTATCATCATTCACATATGTCATGATATTTGTATTATTTTGTGGCAGAAGTACAGTGCAATGCATAAAATAACTACCCTGCCTATGTATACACATGCCTAAAGTACAGCATTCTACTAACTCCCTGCAGACTGTGGCAGGGATCAGACCTTCTGGTACTGTGAAGCTACTGTCCTAACAACCAAGCTACTATGCCATCCTTCAAATATCTTCTCACCTGGATTCATAGAGAAACAGGCTTGCCTTTTACATAGTTGTTCTCATAAAGATCTGTTTAGAAAACCTCTGGTACAAGGTCACAAAGTGCCCTGCATGTCCATAGAAGTCAACATCAAATTCACCATCACTCTCTTCACAGGCAGCCTCTGCTGAGGTGCTACATAAAATTCATTGTTGTACTAGTGAAGTCAGTAAAAAGTTCTGCTGGCAAAGTGGGGGAACCTTTGACATTTGGTTAATAAGATAATAATACATAGGAGCAGGATGAGGCCAGTCGGCCCATTGAGTCTGCTCTACGTTTCATAATGGTTGATTTATTATCCCTCTCAACCCAATTTTCCTGCCTTCTCCACATAACCTTTAATGCCCTACTTAAACAAGAACCTATCAAACTCTGCTTTAAATATACACAATGGCTTGGCCTCCACAGTCATCCGTGACAATCATTTCCACAGATTCACCACCCTCTGGCTAAAGAAATTCCTCCTCATCTCTATTCTAACAGGACATCCTTCTGTTCTGAGTCTGTAACTTTTGGGTCTAGAGACTCACCCACTATAGGAAACATCCTCTCCACATCCACTCTTTCTAGACCTTTTGATAGCCTATAAGTTCCAATGAGATTCCCCATCATTTTTCTAAACTGCAGTGAATACAGTTCCAGAGACATCAAACACCCTGCACACATTAACCCATTCATTCCTGTAATTATTCTCATGAACCACCTCTAGACCCTCTTCAATGCCAGCCCATCTTTTTTTAGATAAAGGACCCAAAACTGCTCTCAATACTTAAGGTGCAGTCTGATTAATGTCTTATAAAGCCTCTTATATCTTTGCTCTTATATTCTAGTCCTCTCAAAACGAATGCTAACATTGCATTAACTCCCATACCACTGACTCAACCTACAGGTAACCCTTTAGGGAATCCTACATGAGGATTCACAAGTCCCTTTGCACTTCTGATTTTTGAACTTTCTCCCTGTTGGAAAATCGTTTACACCTTTATTCTTTCTACCAAAGTGCATGAACATATACTTCCCTATGCTATATTCTATCTACCACTTCTTTGCCCATTTTCCCAATCTGTCAAAGCCCCTCTGAAGACTCCATGCTTCCACAACACTACCTGCCCCTCCACCTATTTTTGTAGTGTCTGCAAACTTGGCCACAAAGCCATCAGTTCCATCATCCAAATAGTTGAAATATAACGTGAAAAGAAGTGGTCCCAATACCAACCATTACAGACCATCACTTGTCACTGGCATTCAACCAGAATAGGCTCCCTTTATTCTGACTCTTTGCCTCCTGCTAGTATCTTTCATGTAAAACCAGTGACTCATATCCTGTTAAGCAGCCTCATCTACAGCACCTTGTCATAGGCCATCTGAAAATCCAAATAAACAGCATCCACCAACTCTACTTTGTCTATTCTTCCTATTATTTCCACATAGAACTCCAACAGACTACACAGTCAAGATTTCCCCTTAAGGAAACCATGCAGACTTTGGCCTACATTGTCATGCATCTCCAAGTACCCTGAAATGTCATCCTTAATAATAGACTCCAACATCTTTCCAACTGTTGAGCTTAGGATAACTTGCCTAAAATTTCATTTCTTCCACTTCCCTCCCTTCTTAAAGTGTAGAGACATTTGGATTTTCCAGTTCTCTGGAACCATTCCACATTCCAGTGATTCTTGGAAGATCATTACTTATGCCTCCACAAACTCTTCACCTACCCTGGGGTGAAGTCCATCTGGTTCAGGTGACATATCTACCTTCAGAACACTTAGCATCCCAAGCCCCTCGTCCTTAGTAGACCATAAGACCATAATACGTAGGAGTAGAATTAGGCCGTTCAGCCCATTGAGTCTGCTTCACCATTCCATCATGGCTGATTCTGGATTCCACTCAACCCCTGCCTTCTTGCCATATCCTTTGATGCCCTGACCAATCAGGAAACGATCAACTTCCACCTCAAATATACACATGGACCTGGCCTCCACCGCAATCTTTGGCAGAGCATTCCACAGATTTACCTCTGTCTGGCTAAAAAATTTCCAACTTACCTCTGTTCTAAAGGGTTGCCTCTCAATTATGAGGCTGTGCGCTCTAGTTATGGATAACCCCACTGTTGGAAGCAGCCTCTCCACATCCATCCTATCTAGTCCTTCAACATTCAGTAGAATTCAATGAGATCCCCACAGATTCTTCTAAATTCCAGTGATTATAGACCCAAAGCTGCCAAATGCTCCTTATATGTTAACCCCTTCATTCCCGAAATCATCCTTGTGAACAGCCTCTGGACTCTCTCCAAAGACAATATATCCTTTCTGAGATATGGGGCCCAAAATTGTTGATAATACTCCAAGTGCAGCCTAAATAGTGTCTTATAAAGGCTCAGCATTATCTCCTTGCTTTTATATTCTATTCCCTTTCAAACAAATGCCAACATTGCATTTGCCTTCTTTACCACAGACTCAACCTGTAAATTAACCTTCTGGGAGTCCTGCATGAGGACTCCCAAGTCCCTTTGCACCTCTGATATTTGAGCCTTCTCCCGATTTAGATAACAGTTCACACTATTGTTCCTTTTACCAAAATGCGCTGTCATACATTTTCCAACACTGTATTCCACCTGCCACCTTTTGCCCGTTCTTCCAATTTGTCTACGTCCTGCTGTATCGCACTGCTTCTCAGAGCTGGCTACCCCTCCACCTATCTTCATATCATCCACAAACTTTGCCACTGTGGTGAACTACGTATACCTGTCTGGACACGCCCCCTGCTGACTGGTCCTGTGGCTCCTCCCACAGACCCCTGTATAAAGGCGATTGAGGTCTGAGCCCGGCCTCTCTGTCTCCAGGATGTAGTATGGTGGTCAACCACTGCTTGTTCCTTCTTCCAGTCAATAAAAGCCGATATCTCACCTTTACGTCTCAGAGTGAGTTATTGATGGTGCATCAGCCACAAAGCCATCAATTCCACTATCTAGATCATTGACAATGTGAAAAGCAGTGGTCCTAATATTGACCCCTGAGGAACACTATTAGTCATTGACAGCCAACCAGAAAAGGCCTCTTTTATTCCCACTCGCTGCCTCCTGCCTGTTAGCCATTCTGCTATCCATTCCGGTATCTTTCCTGTAATGCCATAGGATGTTATCTTGTTCAGTGGCCTCATCTGTGGCACCTTATCAAACTCCTTCTGAAAATCCAAGTATATGACATCCTCTGCCTCTCCTTGGTCCACGCTTCTTGTTACTTCCTTCGAGGAATTCTAACAGATTTGTCAGGCAAGATTTTCCTTGGCAGAAACCAAGCTGACTTTGAATTATTTTATCATTAGTCTCCAAGTAGCTCAAAACTTCATCCTTAATAATAGTCACCAACACTTACTCAACTACTGAGGTTAGGCTATCCGGTCTATAATTTCCTTTCTTTTGTCTTCCTCCCTTCTTAAAGAGTGGAGTGATATTTGCAATCTTCCAGTCCCCTGGGACCATGCCAGGATCAAGTGATTCTTGAAAGATCATGACCAATGCATCCATTATCTCTTCAGCAACCTCTCTCAGGACTCTGGGATGTAGTCCATCTGGTCCAAGTGACTTATCCACCTTAAGACCTTTAGGATTGCTAGTGCTTTTTCCTTTGTAATAGCAATGACACTCACTCCTGCTCCCTGACACTCACAGACCTCTGGCACACTGCTAGTGGCTTCCACAGTGAAGGCAGTTGCAAAATACTCAATATATTCATCTGTCATTTCTTTGTCCCTCATTACTACTTCACCAGCATAATTTTCCAGTGGTCCATTGTCAACTCTCACCCCCTTTTATTCTTTATATAATTTTAAATAACTTTTGGTCTCCTGCTTCTATTATTGGCTAGTTTGCCCTCATCTTTCATCTTTTCGATTCTTACCACTTTTTCAGTTGCCTTTTGTCGGATTTTAAAAGTTTCCCAATTATCCAACTTCCCACTCACTTTTGCTATGTTATTTGCCCTTTCCTTGGCTTTTATGTAGTCCTTAACTTCGCTTGTCGACCACAGTTGCCTACCCTTGTCATTTGAGAACTTCTTCCTCTGTGCTAGATATCTATCCTGTGCTTTGTGAACTATTTCCAGAAACTTCTGCCATCTTTATTCTGATGTCAGCCCCACCAGTATCCTTCTCCAATCCACCAGGGCAAGCTGCTTTCTCATGTGTCTGTAATTCCCTTTATTCCATTGTGATACTGGCGTGTGAGTTCTCCCTCTCAAATTGCAGTATGAATTCAATCATGTTACGATCACTGCCTCCTAAGGGTTCCTTAGGTTGAGCTCCCTAAAAGATCTAGGTTATTACACAACACCCAGTCTAAGATAGCCTTTCCCAGAGTAGACTCAAACACAACTTGCTCTAAAAACCCATCTCATATGCATTAGACAATTGCCCTTTCTTACGATCCGACATGAACCTAATTTTCCCAATCCTCTTTCATATTGAAGTCCCCCGTTATAATTGTGTTATTACCCTTAGCACATGCCTTTTCCAGTTCCCTTTGCAATCTCAACCCCACATCTTAGTTACTATTCAGAGGCCTATATATGATTCGCATAATTTTTTTTTACCCTCACTATTTCTTAACTCCACCCACAAAGATTCAACATTCTCTGATCCTATGTCACCACTTTCTAAAGATGTAATTCCTTCTCTTAGCAACAGAGCCACACCACTGCCTATGCCTTCCTGCCCGTCCTTTTGATACCTTTCATTTACCCTTTGATGTTCAACTCCCACCTATGACCTTCTCTCAGCCACAACTCAGTGATGCCCACAATGTCATAGCGACCAACCTCTATTGGCACCATGAGTTTGTCTACCTTATTCTGAATGCTATCTGCATTTAAACACAGCACCTTCAGTCTTGAATTCTTCACCCTTATGAATTTTGCCTCTGTGGTACAATTTAATTCTTTCCTATGTCTGCATTTGTACCCATTGGCTTATCCTTCCTTTCATTCGTGTTACATCCATCATCTACTCGTAAATATGCTGGCCCATCCTCAACTCTACCATTCAGTTCCCACCCCCACCATGTTTGTTTAAACCATGCCCAACAGCTCTAGTAACAGAAAGTTCTCTAATTTCTCCCCCTTGGCACTCGAATTTCCTATATACTGCTAGTGTATTCCAGAGTGAAATCTGATACAAAATGCTTTTTAAGTTCATCTGTCATTTCTTTGCCCCCATTACTACCTCTCCAGCATCATTTTCCAGATGTCCAAAGCCCACTCACATCTCTGTTACTCTTTACATATCTGAATAAATTTCTGGTATCCTCTTTGATATTACTGGCTAGCTTGCCTTTATATTTATTTTTCTCTCATTTTATGGATTTTTTAGTTGCCTTCTGTTGGTTTGTAAAAGATTCCCAATCCTCTAACTTCCCACTAATTTTTGCTATAATATGGTATATGCCCTCTCTTTTGCTCTTATGCTATCTTTGGCTTTCCTTGTCAGCCATGGTTGTCTCATCCTTCCTTAAAAATACTTGTTCATCTTTAGGATGCATCTATCCTGCTCCTTCCAAATTGCCCCAGAAACTACACCCATCCCTGCTAAAGTCCCCTTCCAGTCAACT
Source organism: Hypanus sabinus (assembly GCF_030144855.1). Lineage (NCBI taxonomy): Eukaryota > Metazoa > Chordata > Chondrichthyes > Myliobatiformes > Dasyatidae > Hypanus > Hypanus sabinus. Next base: position 17,221,477 of record NC_082713.1, read on the forward strand.
TTGACCACCTCTTCTCTCATGCCTCTGTAATTCCCTCTATTCCATTGTGATATTAATACATTTGCCTTGATCTTCTCCCTCTCAAACTGCAAGAAGAATTCTGTCATATTATGATCACTGACTCCCAAGTATCCCTTTATTTTAAGCTCCCTGATCAAATCTGGTTCTTTACACAACATCCACTCCAGAATCGCCTTTCCCCTAGAGGACCCAACCACAATCTGCTCTGAAAAGCCATCTCTTAGGCATTCTACAATTCCATCTATTGGGATCTAGCACCAATCTATCTGCACATTGAAATCCCCCATGACTATCAAAACATTATCCTTATTACATGCCTTTTCTGTTTCCTGTTGAAATTTATATCCCATATTTGTCTACTGTTCAGAGGCCTGTGTATAATTCCCATCGGTGTATTTTTACCCTTGCAGTTCTAGAATCTAGCCACAAAGATTCTTCCAATCCTGCTGCTTGTCACCTTTTTTTAAGAATTTGATTTCATTTTTTACCAACAGAGTCACTCCACTGCCTCTGCCTACCGGCCTGTTCTTTTGATACAATGTGTATCTTTGGATGTTAAGCTCCCAACCACGATCTTCTTTCAGCCACGACTCAGAGATGTCCACAAATTCATACCTGCCAATCTATAACTGCGCTATTAATGAATGAGATGTTGTCTCTGGCCGGCGGACACAAACCCTGCCTCATTTTTGAGCAGGCATTCCTGGAGCAGCTACCCGAGGACATATGCCTGCTGCTGTCCGATGCGGATTTCAATGACCCCGGGAAGGTGGCAGCCTGGGCGGACTTGCTGTGGAATGCCAAGAAGGTGAGTGGGGTGCCCGTCGCACAGACCACCAGGCCACGCTCCCAGCAGCAAACTAGACCAGGCCTGGCCACAAAGCCCGCTAACCCCAGAGGCAGGGGTGAGGAGCCCAACGAACAATGGTGTTTCTACCACCACCGGCCAGAGACAACATCTCATTCATTAAAGCCTATGGAGGTCTGTCTCCCAAGCCATCCAGGTGCAGTAAACGGACAGACCGCTCGCGTCGTGAGAGTCCAAAAGTCCTTATGAGCAGGGCTTTGAATCCCATGTACTTGCTGTCCGCTGGGGGAGACTACGAACTCCTCAACCTGGGCCGCTGTGTCCTGGTCGAGAGAGCTCACCACGTAGTAGCAACGTGTGTCCTCTGAGGTTATCTGCCGAACGTGGAATTGAGCTTCTGCTTGCTGGAACCATAGGTGAGGTCGCAGCGTCCAGAAGCTTGGCAGTTTCAACGAAACCACATGAACAGATGCGGCGTCGGTCATCTCCGGTCCAAAAATCATTTGGACCGTCGGGGTCACCGATTGTAGCGGTGTGCTACACGCAGCGCTAAAATAATGACACGGAGTCGGTAAACTGCAGTTAAAGAAGATTTTATTCGAACTTCACAGCCTTGCTGTAAAGCCTCCCTGATCCTGCCCTCCCCGGGCGCGGATGCTGTAGGGGGCACGTACTCACAGTCTCGCGCGGGCTTTTCCCTTTGTTGGTGAAGCAGACCTGGGACTGGCCTTTGTGCCGGCGCACTGGCTATTTGTGAGCCGGTTCGAGTGCACTAGGAAGTGGGTCGCCACATAACCGGCAAACTTGCACGGCGCACAGATCTTCTCCAAGGTAGACCTCATCCAGGGATACCATCAAATCCCGATGCATCTGGACGACGTCCCCAAAACGACTCTCATCACCACGTTCAGCCTTTTTGAGTCCCTCCGCATGCCGTTCAGCCTGAAGAATGCTGCACAAATGTTCCAGCGGTTAATGAACACGGTGGGACGCGACCTGGACTTCGCATCCATCTATTTGGACAACATCCTCATAGCCAGCAGCAGTGGTCAGGAGCATCTGTCCCACCTCTGTCAACTCTACGCCCGACTGAGTGAATACGGTCTAACAATCAACCCGGCCAAATGCCAGTTTGGGCTCGACACCATCGACTTCCTGGGCCACAGGATTACTAAAGACCCCTCTGCCCGCTAAGGTAGACGCGGTCCGCCATTTCCCCCAACCCACCACAATCAAAGGCCTTCAGGAATTTGTAGGTATGGTCAATTTCTACCACCGCTTCCTCCCTTCAGCTGCCCGGATCATGCACCCCCTGTTCGCCCTGATGTCGGGTCTGGGCAAGGACATTACCGGGGACGAGGAGTCCGCTGCCACTTTCATTAAAATAAAAGAAGCCTTGGCAAATGCCGCGATGCTAGTGCACCCCAGAATGGATGTCCCTACCGCCCTCACAGTGGACGCCTCTAACACGGCAGTCGGTGGGGTACTGGAGCAACTCATCGCGGGTTGCTGGCAACCCCTGGCATTTTTCAACAAACACCTGCGGCCACCTGAGCTCAAATACAGTGCTTTCGACCGGGAACTGTTGGCGCTATACCTGGCAATCCGGCATTTCAGGTACTTCTTAGAAGGTCGGCCCTTCACCGTGTTCACAGACCACAAGCCGCTTACCTTTACGTTAACAGAGGTGTCCGATCCCTGGTCGTCCAGCCAGCAGCGTCATCTGTCCTACATCTCTGAATACACGACGGATGTCCGGCACATCTCGGGTAAGGACAATGTCATGGCTGACGTGCTCTCTCGCCCTAACATTCATGCCCTTTCCCAGGGGGTAGACTTTGAGGTGCTGGCAGAGGCGCAGCAGGCAGACGAGGAAATCCCGAGTTACAGAACCGCAGTCTCCAGTTTGCAGCTCCAGGACCTCCCCGTAGGCCCAGGTGAGAGGACCCAACTCTGTGACGTCGCCACCGGCCAGCCCCGTCCCGTCGTCCCGGCACCTTGGCGGCGACGCGTTTTCGACTCCATTCATAACTTAGCGCACCCCTCCATCCGGACAACCGTCCGGATGGTCTCCAGCAGGTTCATTTGGCACGGACTCCGCAAGCAGGTCAATGAATGGGCCAGAACGTGCATGCACTGCCAGACGGCCAAGGTGCAGCGGCACACCAAAGCCCCACCGCAGCAGTTCCACCCCACCCACCGGCGTTTCAACCACATTCATGTGGATATTGTGGGCCCCCTGCCAGTGTCGCACGGAGTGCAGCACCTCCTGACTATCGTGGACTGGTTCACCAGATGGCCAGAGGCGATCCCGCTCACCGACACCACCTCCGAATCTTGTGCCCGGGCACTGATCGCCACCTGGGTGTCCCGCTTTGGTGTCCCGGCCCACATTACCTCCGACAGAGGCGCCCAGTTCACCTCCAGCCTGTGGTCAGCTATGGCCAGCCTTTTGGGGACACAGTTGCACCACACCACTATGTTGTGTATGTATTCTTCAGTATTCTTGCAGCAGGTTTGTTAGAGCTGTTGGGAAGGGTTTAAAATTATTTGGCAGTGGGGTAGGAACCAGAGTGAAGGGACTTGGGATAGGATGGTTGGTTAAACAGCAAAGATAGCATGCAATCAGACTGTTAGGAAGGGCAGGCCAATGATAGGACATAATTGCAGCCAGCAGAAGGAGTATCAGTACATTAGGGACACAAAATCAAAAAAAGGTAGCAAAGACAGTAGTAAGAGTGTTATATCTCAATCCACGGAGAATAAAAAATAAGGTGGATGATTTTGTTGCACTATTATAGGTTTTCAGGTATGACGTTGTGGCCATCATTGAATCGTGGCTGAAGGATGGTTGTAGTTGGGAGCTAAATATCCAAGGTTACACGTTGTATCAGAGGGACAGGGCTCTGAGTGGGCTGTGCATGTGTCTTTCCAGCTCTTGCAAGATAGAGAGTAAACAATCGGGACCATGACAATACCTACCCCCTCAACGGGAGCCTCCTGGCAATTCACCAGGCTTGTCCGGATTGTCCCGATGAAATATCCAGATGAGGGAATGGTCCAAGATGAAGGAGCAGGGAAACCAGGAACGTTCCTCTGGGGCCGTATCGTTCACAATTGACCAGGTATTGGAGGCCCCTGCCCCAGCGGTGCATATCCAGTAATTGCCGAAAGGTGTACGCTGGGGGTCAGCAATGATCTGGGCGGGTGGAGGGGGTTCGAAAGGAGGGCACAAAGCGCTAACAGATACTGACTTCAATTTGGAAACATAGAATGTAGGATGGACGTACAGAGATTTGGGCAGTTTGAGTCGGACCGCCGAAAGGTTGATAATACTCTCAATCTCGAATGGTCCCAGGAAGCAGGGGGCAAGTTTCTTGGGCTCATTTTTGAGGCGGATGTCTTTAGAAGAGAGCCAAACCTTCTGCCCAGGCTGATAATCAGGTGCAGGAATCCAATGGCGATTGGCAATCCTCAGGTTGCGGTCAGCTGAGCACCGGCGGAGATGGGCCTGAACGGAAGGCCCAGCAATGTCATCTTCATGAGCAGAGAACAGAAGGGGTTGGTAACCGAGGGAGCATTCAAAGGGAGACACTCCGTTGGCGGTGCTGACCAGGGGTACCCAAGAATGACAGGAGCTTGAGGAGAGGAAATTAAATTGTACCTGTTCCCGATGGTTCCCAGAGAGAATAAGAGACAGGGGTGTTGTGCAGTGAGTGACTCTGGCCATAAGTCTACAGTCCATTTCCAGAGGGGTATTCAACTGCTCCTGAGGAATTCCAGCCCGAGGAGCTATGTTTTCATCCAACAGGTTTCCCTTGGTGCCGGAGCCCACTGGAGATGACTGAGGCAGGGACCGTTGGTTATATCTTAAGGTAGCTTGGATCTGCACCCAAATTCGGGGGATAGAAGGGAATGTTGTCTGGCTCTCAGAGATGACTGCAACCAGAGGATTGCCACTTCTCTGGCACTGGAGAAGTTTTTTCCCTACTGCGGTCACTTTGCTGAACAGTTAACTGCCGGTTAACTGTCGGCTAACTATTACTTGGATTGCACTACTTGTATGTATAATCAATATTTTCATTTATATTTATCATTATTATTGTTATGAGCAGAGAGACAACATCTGCCGGAAGTAAATTCCTTGTATGTGCACAGGTACTTGGCGATTAAAGTCTGATTCTGATTCTGATTCTCCTGCCTTCTCCCTATAAGCTTTGACGCCCTTACTAATGAAGAACCTGTCTACATCTGCTGAAAGTATACCCAGTGACTTGACCTTCACAGCTGTCTGTGGCAATGAATTCCACAGATTCACCACCTTATCTCCCCTCTGCCTTTCAGTCTCGACCTAAAACACCTTCTGTTCATTTCCCTCTGCAGATTGTGCTTGACCCATTCAATTCCTTCCAGCAGTTTAATTCTTATCTTGATCTTATGCTCAGATCTCTTGTAATAGAAGTCAACATAGCAGTTATCTCCCCATGGGAATGTGGGAGCTGAATGTAAACCTTCAGTAAGTTGTTTACAAGGGCACCCAGCACTCTCCAAATATCAGCATCTTTCAAATCACTCGCTATTTAAACATTAGACAGCATTTCTTTTTCCCAGCAAGGTGAATAACCTCACACTTTTTCTTTGTAATTCATGTGTACATGCTCATTCAGCCTACATGCTCAACGTGTCAATTCAGATTCTGATTTATTTTTCACATGTACATTGAAATATACAGTGAATTACTGAATGTTCTTTGTGTTAACAACCAACACATCTGAAGATGTATTGGAGACAGCCCGCAAGTGTCACTGCACATTTTGGCACCAACAGTGTTCACAATGCTTAGCAGAACAACATAAAGCAAAACAGACCTAATAAACAACAAAGTGCCAACTGCAAAACAGGCCCTGTTTCTCCCTCCTATCCATCTACCCACGCACATACACAATATCTAACCCCAGCATAGACCATCTCCAGCCTCCAGCAGACTTGTGAATTGGCAGACCTTCACCGACTCAAGGGCTTAGACCATGGCCCCTCAGCTTCTTTATGGCTAGCATGAGAGGACACAGTTTTAAGGTGCTTGGAAGTAGGTACAGAGGAGATGTCAGGGGTAAGTTTTTTTACGCAGAGTGGTGAGTGCATGGAATGGGCTACCACTGGCGGTGGTGGAGGCAGAAACAATAGATACATGGAACTTAGAAAAATAGAAGACTGTGGGTAAGCCTAGGTAGTTCAAAGGTAAGGACATGTTTGGCACAGCTTTGTGGGCTGAGGGGCCTGTATTGTGCTGTAGATTTTCTATGTTTCTGTTTCTGGACCCCATTTAAAATATGGGTTTCAAACTGGACACCCCACTGATCTTTGAGCTTCTATCTGGAACCCCAACCAACCCTTGGGGTTTTATCAAGTTCACATTTCAAGTTCAAGATTAATTGTCATTCAACCACATATGAATGTCCATGAATCAGCCAAATGAAACAGTGCTGTTCCACGACCAAGGTACAAAACACAGTACCAACAATCACACCCAGCACAAGGCACTTAAAAGATAGCAAGAACATATAAGTTATCAGTAAAATACAGTCACACACACAAATATGGTCCAAGAGCCTGAGTCCATGTATGTTGCAGCAGTGTGAAGTTGAATTCCTCATCGACCTTTCGCTTGTATTCTCTTTGAATCCTCATCACTCCTCATGTAATCACTTTAATAAAACACATTGAGAGAACAAGAAGTTACCTCAGCCGCAGCAGCTCTCTGTTTCACTTTAAAGTTCAAAGTTTAAAGTATATTTATTGTCAGAGTATGCATTCTATATACAACCTTGAGATTACTCTCTTCACAGACATCCACGAGACAAAGAAACCCAATAGAACTCCTTATAATAAAGATGACCATCAAAAACCCAATGTGCAGGATAAAAACAAATAGTGCAAGCAAAAAAAGTAAGCAAACCACATTCAGATCTGAAGTTCCAGAAAGTGAGTCCACAGCCACAAAGCCACTCACAGTCGATCCAGGAGCTAGTTATTTACAGGCACAGCCTCAGTCCAGCTCAGAGATGAGTAAGCCTCACTGAACAGCGAGCTAAACTCCGTACAACAACCATTATCTATACGAGCTTTGATTTTCCATATGAACACATTATAAGTATCAGTGCTATTCCCATTTTTTTGCCATGGGATAAATGGGGAAACAGACTGCATAACTAGGACACCAGTTAAACCTGGCATTCATCAAACATTGAGCGCAATTTATTATCTTTGGTTTAACAGCTTACCTCTGACTATAAAACATCCCATTTAAAGCTTTGCTTAGATGACAACAAAGAAAACACAGGAACGAAGCACTGACAGTAACGTTCACCAGGCTATTTTAAATAGCCTTTTTGTAACTGCAGGATTTCTGTAACTGCAGGATTTCTGTAACTGCAGGATGCCCCATTTCTCTACAGATGAAGAAGTATAGATATTCATGATGCACAGCTACTGTTGTAACAGATTACCCACTCCATGCAGAGCATGACACATTCAAGGCACAGCAGTGTCTCTGCTTTCTTGGAAGTTTGCACCAATTCGACATGTCACCTATAACTCTGGCAAACTTCTATAGATGAACAGTGGAGAGTATCCTAACTGGATGCATCACAGCCTGGTATGGAAACACCAATGCCCAGGAATGGAAAAGCCTACAAAAACTGGTGGATACAACCTGGTCCATCACAGGAAGAGCCCTCCCTACTGTGCTTGACACTGAGCCATAACAGAATATTAGAACAGATCACAAAAGCCTCCATATTTTCCTTACAGGTAAAGCCCACCCCACATCTACATAAGAAAGCAGCAGCCATCATCAAGGACCCCTATCTTCCAGGCCATGCTCTTTTCTTACTGTTGCCTTTGGGAAAGAGGTACCAGGTTCAGGAGCAGTTATTGCCCTGAATTAGCATGAATAACTTCACTCGCCCCAACAATGAACTGATTCCACAACCTATGGATTCACTTTCATGGACTCTACAACCCATCAGTATTATATACTTATTGTTATTAATTCTGTATTTGAATAGTTTGTCTTCTTTTGTACATTGGTTATTTATCAGTCTCAGTCTTTGATTCTAAAGTACTTCTGTGAATGCCTGCAAGAAAATGAATCTCAAATAGTATATAATGTCATATACATACTTGATAATAAATTTACTTTGAGCTTTGAATGGGACAAGGTAAGAATACTTTATCACCGCCTCTTCTAAACATTGCCTGAAATCTTTTAAATCAGTCTGAGAGGGCATAATGCTTTATAAGAAACAAAAGCCTTGCAGGGAATATTCTTGCATTCACAATACATGTTCTCAATATTTATTGCTTATTTATTTATTATTATTATTTTGGGTGTCTTTTGTAATTGCACGGTTTGTTGTCTTTTGCACATCTTTATTGTTGCAGATTTTCATTGATTCTACTTTGAACTTTTCTGCAATTAATGCAGATATCCAGTACTAGCAGTTGTTTGTTGGCCGAATCTCAGATGGTGTTGAGAGGGTGTACAGGAATGAGGTATGTCAGCTAGTTGAGTTGTGTCATAGCAACAACCTTTCACTCAACATCAGTAAGAGCAAAGAACCAAAAGACTTCAGGAAAGGTAAGATGAGGGAACATACACCAGTCTTCATAGAGGGATCCAGAAGTGGAGAGAGCAAGCAGTTTCAAGTTTTTGGGTGTCGATATCTCAGAGATTCGAACCTGGACCCGACATATCAAAGCAGCTACAAAGAAGGCACAACAGCAGCAATATTTCTTTAGGAGTTTGAGAAGATTTAGTATGTCTCCAAAAACACTGGAAAATTTCTACAGATGTACCGTGGAGAGCATTCTAAATGGCTATTTCACTGGTATGTATGTAACAGGGCGGGAGGTAGGCGGGGTTACAGCAAAGGATAAAATATAAGCTGCTGTGAGTTGTAAACTTCGTGAGTTGAACACTAGCCTCCATAGTATCCAGGATATCCTTGAGGAGCAATGCTTCAAAAAGGCGGCGCCCATCATTAAGGACCTCCATCACCCAGGCCATGCCTTTCAGAAGCATGAAGGTACACGCTCAGTGATTCAGGAACAGCTTCTTCCCCTCAGCCATCTGATTTCTGAATGGACATTAAATCCATGAACACTACCTCACTACTTTTTAAATTTTTTTGCACTATTTATTTAAATTTAACAATTAAATATATAGACTTTCTGTAATTCACTGCTTTTTCTCCATTATTTTGTATTGCATTGTACTACTGCATCAAAGATGACAAATTTCATGACATATGTCAGCAATATTAAACCTGATTCTGATTCGATTCTGATCTCCGTATTTCTCATAGTTTCATAACACGCAAAAGGTGAATACTCAGCCATTGAATCTGTGCCAGCTTTCAATGTAATTCCATTAATCCCACTCCTTTACAGGACACACTGGTAACGTAGTGGTTAGCAAAACGTGTCAGCACCAGCAATCAGTGATCAGGGTTGAATGCACAATGCTGTGCAGAGACAGTACACGGTTCAGAGGATGGGAGGGGCAAGTATTTTACACACAGAGAGGTGGGTGCCTTGAATATGTTGTCTGGGTGGTGCTAGAGGCAGAAACATTAGGGACTCGATGAGACATTCAGATTAGCACATGAATGTGAGGAAATGGTGGGATACGGACATTGTCAAAGCAGAAAAAATAATTTAGTTAGCTATTTGATTACTAACTTAATTGGTTCAGTACAACAATGTGAACTGAATGGCCTGTTCCTGTATTGTACCGTTCAATGTTTGTTCTGTCTGTAAGGAGTTAGTGCAATCTCCCCAGGACCGTGTTTCCCCGGGTATTCCAGTTTCCCCCCCACTTTCCAAAGACCTGTGGGTCAGGGTTAGTAACTTGTGGGCGTGCGATGCTGGTACCAGAAGTGTGGCAACACTTGAGGGCTGTCAGTACATCCTCAACTCCGTTGGTCCTTGACGCAGTTCACTCTGTATTTCAGTGTACATGTGACAAATAAAGCCAATCTATTTTTTTTATCTTTTAAAAATCCTTAACCATGCTGACAGGTCACCCTCAGCCCACCATGTAAAATTTATTGTTTCACACACACGTGTAAGGAGAGGTAAAATTATAAGGACAAATTTGCTGGTAACACCATCACAGACATGTAGTTTGAGACAACTGACTCATTACACAAGACTGAAGAACCTAAGAACCCCAAAACTTCTCTGTAACCGGATCTTGGACTTCCTAATGGAAAGAACCCAGTCAGTCCAAGTTCAAAGCAATGATGGGAGATGGCAGTTTAAATGGTTCAGCGTAGACTAGATGGGCTGAAGGGCATGTTTCTGTGCTGTACTTTTGTATGACTCCAAAACGCTATTTCAAGCTCCATCACACTGAGCATCACTGCCTCCCAGGACTGCGCGTCAGTCTGCCGCTGACTCACGACTACACTGCCAGATCCAGCCCATCATCATCAAGTTCGCTGATGATACAACAGTGGCCGGCCCCATCAGCAACAATAACCAGTTGGCATACTGAGAGGAGGTAGGGAGTGGTGTGAGAACAGCAACCTGAGTCCCAGCGTGGACAAGACAAAAGCGACGATTGTGCACTTCAGGAAGGTGTAGATGGGCCACTCTCCATTGCACATCAATAGCTTTGCCGTGGACAGAGTGAAGAGCACAAAGTTGGTGTGCACATGTGATGCACCATCAATAACTCTGAGACATGGGTTAAGGTAGGCTTTTATTGGCTGGAAGAAAGCACAAGCAGCAAGCGACCACCACACAACATCCTGGAGACTGAGGAAGGGTCTGTGCCTCCAATTGCCTTTATACCGGGGTCTGTGGGAGGAGCAGTCAGCAGGGGGGGGGGGGGGGTGTCCAGACAGGTATATGTAGTTCACCACAACATGACAAATCTAACCTGGACCCACAACACCTCCTCACCAGTTAAGAAGTCACAGCAGCATCTACATTTTCTGAGAAAACGCAGATGCACCTCTGACCTTCTATTCTAACGACTTTCTACAGGAACACCATAGAGTGTTCCTACAGATCCTAATGCGTATAGTAAAAAACACCAAGAGGATCACGAGGGTTTCTCTCCCTGCTATTTGTGACATTTACTGGGAGCATTGCAGACGAAGAGTCCAAAGCATTGTTGAGGATCCCTACCACCCAAATCCAAAATCTGTTTAACCCACTGCCATGAGGAAGGAGATACAGGAATACCGGGACTAGATCTGCCAGACTGAGTAACAGCTTCTTCCCTCAGAGTGTGAGACTAATAAATGCTCACCACCGCCAAGGTCCCGTCACTAGGACAGCTAGCTGTTTACTGTTTACTGTTTATCTGAGCTGCGCACTGCATGCATTTTGAATTACATTTTATTAACTTATCTATGGTAATATTTTGGTTTATGTGCTGTGTGTGACATGTGTTTTGTGGGTCCGGAAGAATGTTGTAAAATTTAATTGTATACATATACAGTCAGATGACAATAAACTTGAACTTGAAAAAGACTGTGCATTAAAAAAATCCCTCCCTATCCCCTATTCACCATTCTGGCCTCTTACCTCTTCTTCTCACCTGCCTATCACCTCCCTCATTGCCCCTCTTTCTTCCCATTCTCCTCTGGTCCATTCTGTTCTCCTAATAGAATGCTTCCTCTCCAGCCCTTTACCTTTCCTCCCCAACTGGCTTCACCTATTACCTTCCAGCTAGTCCTCCTTCCCCTCCCCACAGGGTCTCAGCCAAAACGTTGACTGTTGGATCACTTCCATAAATGCTGCCTGACCCGCTGAGTTCCTCCAGCATTTCTGTGTGTTGCTTTGGACCTCCAGCATTTGCAGAGTTTCTCATGCTGATGATTTGCTGTGCATAACAAGACAGACATGCGAAAGGAAAACCAAGTCCCTGCTGGTGTAATATGGTCTGTATAGTTTAGATACAGACCACCTTACATTAGCATTAGGTTTTGTACAAATCTGTTCTCGAATCATCTTACAATAAAGGCTAGGGCTCCTAACTGCTTGCGGCTCATCTCTTTTAGCTTTCAGTTGAAGTATTGAACAAGAAACTTTGGGAGATACCCAAGGTTTGCACAAATTTTTGTCTTCGTTGTTTTAAACAAACAATAATGAAAGCTACTCAGCTATATTTGACACTGGAAATTCTAATTTCACAGGGAAAGTGCACAAAGAACTGTGCAATGCAGACGCAGGCTTCAGCATGCAATACTGACCATGATTCCAATTTAAATTTACTTTACTTACCTCCACATGGTCTATATCCCTTCAATTCCTGCCTATTCATGTGCCAGACTAAATGCTATATTGTGGCAAGATGATGGTGATGCAATTCTGGATATTTTCAAATCAGTAAAGCAAAGGTAACTACATTTCATTAAAACAGTGACACTGTTTTTCCTTGGGTTACTTTTAACTCCTTCAGACAACATTTCTCTTTCTTTACAAGTAAACTTTGTGAAAGATTTTCAATGTAACTATAAAGCTATTGTTTAATTAATTGCCCTTTGAATAATTCACAAAGCCTGCTCACAAACATCAGAATCCACTTTGAAGTGTTATGTCTTGTTATTTTGTGCTTTGCAACTAGACATTATTACTAAAGGTTGCATAATGTAGACATAATGCCCAAGACATCTGAAACCATCATCTGTTTTCTGTTTATTGGCTCTTTGTCCTTAGAAATTGTGGTTTAATATTTCCAGGAGCTCCACGGCAGAAGCTTATTATGCAGAGTTCAGTTATTTTAAAAAGATCAAACAACTGCAAAAAAAAATGGCAATCAACTTTGCAGTAAGTATCAGGAAACTGAATTGTTCTATAATTTAAAAAACAATCAGAATCAGGTTTATTATCACTGATATCAGAATCAGAATCAGAATCCTTTATCATTGCCAAGTATGAGGACACATACAGGGAATTTGATGCCGGTTTCCCAGAGCTCTCACTGTACAGAATTAAAAGCAAACAAAAACAATAATGCGAATAATCATAAACTCTATATAATGAGGTTCACCTCATTGAATGTACAGGTGGACTTGATTTCTAATAGACTAAAATTCAAGTGTTCATAAGACTGATGGCATACGGAAAGAAAATGTTCTTGTACCTATTTGTATATACACTCAGTGGCCACTTTACTAGGTGCACCTGTATACCTGTTTATTAATGCAAATATCTAATCAGCCAATCATGTGGCAGCAGATCAATGCATAAAAGCACGCAGACATGGTCAAGAGGTTCAGCTGTTGTTCAGACCAAATATCAGAATGGGGAAGAAATGTGACCTAAGTAACTTTGACTGTGGAACGATTGTTGGTGCCTGACAGGATGGTTTGAGTATCTCAGAAATTGCTGATCTCCTGGGATTTTCACACTGAACAGTCTCTCAAGTTTACAAAGAATGGAGTGAAAAATAAACAGAAAAAAACATGCAGTGAGCAGCATTTCTGTGGGTGAAAATGCCTTGTTAATGGGAGCAGTCAGAGGAGAACAGCCAGACAGGTTCAAGCTGACAGGAAGGTGACACTAACTCAAATAACCAACAGTGGTGTGCATAAGAGCATCTCTGAATGCACAGCAAGCCAAGCCTTGAAGTGGATGAGCTACAGCAGCATAGTCCTACCCAGTACTGGAAGGGTGTACCTCATAAGGTGGCCACTGAGTATATGTACCAAAATTTGTTGTTTAATGGCACCAGTACAGTGCAAGACATAAAAATTACTGTAAGTTACAACAAATAAATAAACACATACATAAATACAAGCATAAATAAATAAATGAATAACTAGATGGATAAATAAAGCACCCTGCCAGGGATGGAGGTAGAGGCAGATATTGGAGATATGTTGGAGATATTTAAGAGACTCATTTGGAGAAAAGGGAAGTGGAAGGCTGTGGGGAGGAATGGGTTAGATTGATCTTTGTTGTTGTTGAGTCATTGTTGAGTTACAGCAACACTATGGATAGTGTAGTTGTCCATAAGGTTTTCCTGGCAAGATACGGAAGTAGATTGTAACTCAGGACCATCCACCTTGAAGTCCAGTGCTGATGCACCAGCTGGTCCAGATTGATCTTAGAATAGGTTAAAACGTTGGCATAACATCATGGGCCAAAGGACCTGCTGTGTGCTGTAATGTTCTATGCTCTATGTCCTGTGTTCTATAGCAACACACACACAATATGTCAGAGGAACTCAGCAGGCCAGGCAGCATCTATAGAAAAGAGTGAACAGTCAACATTTTGGGCCGAGACCCTTCATCAGGACTAGAAAGAAAGATGAGAAGTCAGATTAAGAAGATAGGAGGAGGGAAGGAAGAAGTACAAGGTGGTAGGCGATAGGTGAGACCTGAGGAAAGTCCATCTCCCACCCCCATCCTCATCACATTCTACAGGGGTTGTATTGAGAGCATCCTGAGCAGCTGCATCACTGCCTGGTTTGGGAATTGCACCATCTCAGATTGCAAGACCCTGCAGCGGATAGTGAGGTCAGCTGAGAAGATCATCAGGGTCTCTCTTCCAGCCATCACGCTACATCTGCAAAGGAAACAGCATTATGAAGGACCCCACGCACCCCTCATACAATCTCTTCTCCCTCCTGCCATTTGGGAAAAGGCTCCAAAGCATTCTGGCTCTCACGACAACCAGACTATATAGCAGTTTCTTCCCCCAAGCTATCAGACTCCTCAATACCCAGAGCCTACACTGACACCTTACTCCCCTATTGTCCTGTTTATAATTTATTGTAATGCCTGCACTGTTTTTGACGCAGTCCTGGGTAGGTCTGTAGTCTAGTGTAGCTTTCTCTGTGTTGTTTTTTTTTTGTGTAGTTCAGTCTAGTTTTTGTACTGTGTCATGTAACACCATGGTCCTGAAAAACGTTGTCTCATTTTTACTATGTACTGTACCAGCAGTTATGGTTGAAATGACAATAAAAGTGACTTGACTTGAAGAGGAGGAAGGCTGAAGTAGAGAGCTGGAAAGCTGACTGGTGAAAGAGTTAAAGGGCTGGAGAAGGGGGAATCTGGTAGGAGAGGACAGAAGACCATTAAAGAGAGGAAAGTAAGAGGGGCACCTGAAGGCAGGTAAGGAGATAAGGTAAGAGAGTAAAACAGGAATGGGGAATAGTGAAGGGGAGGGGGCAATTAACAGAAGTTAGAGAAATTGATGTGTTTGTTGCTTTGGATTTCCAGCATCTGCAGATTTTCTCGTGTTCTGTGTTCTATAATTCAGTCTTGACCACATTGAACACTTGTTCAGCACAATAATAGCCCTAATTATTTGAGCCAAAGCAACAGCAGAAAAGCTCACTTGCATCACTGTCAGCAATTGATGCTACCAATTGAAGTTCAATATTATGCAAATTCGACCTTAGTTAAATCTGATAAATCACCTTCTACTTACAATGTCTTTCACTCTCAGTGGCATATCTTCAAACATCCAAATCAGCAATTTGGGGACCGTCTTTAATGTGCTCAGCAGTAACAAATTCACTGCAATGCAATGACAGCTACCAACATTGAGCAATCTAACATGCTTAAGAATGCATGCTTCATCCTTCCTGATAGTGTTGACTGTTGAAGCACTAGACATAGAATCGTACAGTGATAGAGCATTACAGTGCAGAAACAGATCCTTGTCCATGCTGAATTGTTACTCTGCCTAGTCCCATTAACCAATGCCTAAGAACAGAAAAGCTTCCAAAAAGTGTTGGATATGGCCCATTCCATCACAGGCAAAGTTCTCCCCATCTTTGAGCCTATTTACAAGGAGCGCTGCCACAAGGCAGTAGCATCCACCATCAGGGACCCCGTCCATGAGCCCATGCTCTCTTCTCACTACTCCATCAGGAAGGAGGTACAGCGGCCTTAGGTCCCACTCCACTACGTTCAGTAATAATGATCACCCCTCGACCATTAGGGTCCTGAAACTGCATGGATAGCTTCACTCACCTCAACTCTGAACTGATTCCACAACCTACGGACTCACTTTCGAAGGCTCTACAACTCATGGTCTCAGTACTATCTATCTATCTATTTATTTATGCATTTTTGTCTTCTTTTGTGCATTGGTTATTTGGCTGTCTTTGCATGTCATTTTCCATTGATTCTTTTATACATCTCTGGTCTACTGTAAATGCCTTCAAAGAAATGAATTCCAAGTAAGTATGTGGTGACATACTGTATACATACTTAATTAATAAATTTACTTTGAACTTCGAATCTTCAACCTCTTATCCATGTACTTATCTAAATTACTCACAAATGTTACAATTGAACTCACATGTGCCACTTCTGCTGGCAGTTTGTTCCACCTTCGCACTGCCCTCTGAGTGGAGTTTCTCCTCACCTTTTCCTTAAATATTTCACCTTTTACCCTCAACCTATGACCTCTAGTTGTAGTTTCACCCAACCTGAGGGGAAAAAGCCTATGAGCAATTAGCTTATGTATACCACTCATAATGTTGTGTACCTCTATTAAATCCTCCTTCATTCTCCACTCCAGTCATAAAGTCCTAACCTTCTCAACCTTTCTCTATAACTCAGGTGCTCAAGCCCTGAAAAAATCCTTGTAAATTTTCTCTCACTCCCTCAAGTGCAGAAACCACAACAATTTTCCAAATTTGGATGTTGTTTCTCCCTTTGCTTAATTATATCCATTTTAACATCCAATATGATGGTTTTTGTTTCCTTAGATGCACTACCATCACATGTATCCTTTTAGGAGGCACATTAAAGGGAAAATTCGGTAAGATTTATACAGTACAGCGTTTGTAAAGAATCACTGCTATCAAATATAATGCTATAAAGAAGACAGACATTTGTGTGGGAGACACAAGTTTTGTTGCCATCATGTATCCCCATTGCACAAGATCAAAGGTGATAGGAGCAGAATAACGATATTCAGCCCATCACTTCTGCTCTACCATTCAATCATGGCTGATTAATTATCCTTCTCCAACCCATTCTCCTACCTTCCCCCTGTGATCTTTGACACCATTACAAATCATTGCCACAGCAGTCGAGGACAAGTCTTTACAAATATTTAAGGCAGATGCTGATAAGATTCCTGATTGGCCTGGGCACAAAGGGATACAGGGAGAAGGCAGAAGGTTGGGGCTGAGAGAAAAAATGGATCAGTCATGATGAAATGGCGGAGCAGACTCATAGAATATAGAACATAGAATAGTGCAGCACAGTACAGGCCCTTCGGCCCACAATATTGTGCCAACCCTTAAACCCTGCCTCTCATATATCCCTCCCCTACCTTAAATTCCTCCATATACCTCTCTAGTAATCTCTTAAATTTCACTAGTGTATCTGCCTCCACCACACCATGGCTGTCCACACTATCTATTCCTCTTAATTTCTTGTATACCTCTATCATGTCTCCTCTCATCCTCCTTCTCTCCAAAGTATAAAGCCCTAGCTCCCTTAATCTCTGATCATAATGCATACTCTCTAAACCAGGCAGCATCCTGGTAAATCTCCTCTGAACCCTTTCCAATGCTTCCACATCCTTCCTATAGTGAGGCAACCAGAACTGGATGCAGTACTCCAAGTGTGGCCTAACCAGAGTTTTATAGAGACTCGATTGACCAAATGGCCTAGTTCTGCTTCTATATTTTATGGTCTTATGGAGTTATGGAATCAAGTACCTATCAACATCCACTTTAAATATACCCAATGACTTGGCTTGCACAACCATCTGTGGCAATGAATTCCACACATTCACCACCATCTGGCTAAAGAAATTCCTCCTCACCTCTGTTCTGTGGGGGTGTCCTTATATTCTGAGGCTGTGCCCATGGTTCTAGTCTACCCCACTAATGAAAATGTCCTTGCCATGTCCACTCTTTCTAAGCCTTTCAATATCCAATAGATCTCAATGCAATCCCCCCTCATTCTTCTAAACTCCAGCAACTAATAATAATAATAATAATAAGTAATTTATTGATCACGAGTGGGAAGCTATTTTGTTACAGCGGCAACATTTAAAAGCACATTTAGCAATAATAATAACAATAATTAATAATAAAGTACAGAATAATAATACACACAATAATAATTTACCGATGTGCAATACTTCCAATAATAATGTTCAAAATAACTACAGGCTCAGACCCATCAAAAGTTCCTTATTTGTTAACTTTGTCATTTCTATTATCATTCTTATAAACCTCCTCTGAACTTTTGTTTGGATTCATGCACTCAGTACATGAAGGAAACTGGTTCTGTCGTCCACCAGCACAGTTTCATGTATATACATTTGACTTTTAAAGTTTGTGAGAGTTTGTTTATAGGGTTATGGCATCTGTCTATCAGGCGTTCATAATCTAAGGATGGCCTGTATTCACAAATAATCATTGTTTTTTATCCCTTAGAGATGTTTTTTTTCCCCCTGGAAACAGTCCCAATCCCTTTAATCACATGGACTTCAGTTTCCTTGCATTGAGTTTCTAAGAAAGTCATAGTTTAATGGTAAAAGAACATGGCCCTGGGTATAATTTTATTGCTTATTGTGCTCCTAAGATCAGGCTATATTTAATCTAGTTTCATTCCTCATGGGAGTGAAAGCAGAAGGAATAGCAATGCCAATATTTAATATCTGTTCTTATTTACCACTAAGAAAGTGGTGTTGACTACCTTCTTTAAACACTGCATTTTCCTAGGACACACTACAGTGGCTGTAAAGGGATATCGATTTCAAAGCAAACATAATGTGCAATGTGAAAAATGATTTGAAGATGTTGGTCCCTGGCTTTTAGAGACACAGGGGTCTGTGAGGGATACGGTGAACGGGATTAAATTTGGTTATTATCATCTGTTCAAATGTGGGACAGCACATTAGCATAGCAGCTAGCATAACACTATTACAGTACCAACAACCCTGGTTCAATTCTGGCACTGCCTGTAAGGAGTTTGCATGTTATCCTCATGACTGCGTCTGCTTCCTTTGGTTTCTCCAGTTTCTTTCCACATTCCAGAGAAGTACATCTTAGTAGATCACATGGGTGTAATTGAGCAGAGCAGGGTCATTGGACTAGGAGAGCCTGTTACTGTGCTGGATCTTAAGTAAAGAAAAAAATTATCTCTGTGTCCTAAAACTCACTCCATGTTGAGTCCCTGCTGATAACAGAGATTGCTGACTGCCCCTTTCAATAGACCTGAAATATATTCTTTAAAAAACATCATTAGTGGTTAAAGTATTATTCTGGGGATTTTGCTGGAATGTTTTTGGTCTCCTCTGCGCCCTCTCTAAGCACTGCTAAGAGGATCATTGTGATCTCTCTTCCACCAATTCAAGATATTTACCAGGAGCTCAAAACATTGTCAATAGTCTCTCCAATCTGCCCAACAACCCATCAGGCAGGAGGTACCACAGCATTAGAACAAGGACTATTAGGGTGGGAAACAGCTTCTTCCCCCAGGCCGTGAGACCACTGAACTCCCTGCTGCCACCCAGGACTCGACACTAGTAGCATTATACTGTTTCCTTTTCAACTTGTGCCATGATGCATCTTGTTATTTGTTCATTTATTTGTGGCAATATTGCTTCGTCTGTTGTGTGGGAGTTAAATGTACTGAGTTGTGGGAGTTAAATGTACTGAGTTGTGGACCTTGGTCCAGGATGTTTCATCTGGTGGTATCAATGTATTATATACAGTTGAAATTATCATAAACTTGAACTAAAGCTTCCACACCCTTCCAATAATGAGGTGACCTGAACTGAACACGATACTCCAAATGTGGTCTTGCTTTTCTGGAAAGATTTTCATTGCTGGTGTTCCATTGCAAACCCCCTTCAGAACAGAAAAAGAAAAAGCATAAGGATAGAATTACCAGAGACATCAAACAATTTGGATTCCCAAAAATAAAAGCAAAGTGTTTATATTCTTCAGCTCGAGTTTGTAGGGTCTGGTGTTTTAACTACTGCCAGATTCAGGTCTCAGGAGGCTTTAGTTCACCTGTTGAGCCAGGCTTAGGAATATTAATAGCAGTCAAGTCAAGGTGAACCTAAATATTTATCTATCACTGGCATCATTCCAAGAACTACTGGTAAAATCTGCCAAAGTGCAACCTACTGCTACATTAGGTCGATGACAGCTGTGAATGAGTAGGCAATCAATATGTTAAAATGAAAATTCTGCTGGCTAAATGGCTTAGGTAGCTCTTTGCAATCTGTTCTCTACAATACTGCTCCAGCATTGAGCTTAGAACACAGAACAGTACAGCTCAGAAGCAAACCACTTCACTACCATGACACCCTATGTCGACCATGCCTCCCCTAAAAAAATAATTTATAAATAGAGCAGGAAGTCTTGATTGCCAGTATTTGCTTGTCAGAATCAATCACATGTACAAATATTGTTTTCACTGATACTCAAACTACAAATTTCTTCCTTCAGCCTCTCCTTCCTTTACAATTGTCTGTACTGTCCGTGCACAGTGAGTCTGTTGCATTGACAGGTGCAGTCAGCATACATTGTTTCTCCAGATATTCATCCAGTTACCCATTGTAACCAGCAAGAAATTGGAGAAATAGTAAAGCTGCATCCATTGTCAATGAACCCAACTATCCAGGTCACGGTCTCTTTTCGCTGCTATTATCACGAAATAAAAAATGTACAAAGCATGTAGAAAATCTAGTTAAGAAGTAAAAATACGCTTACGAAATGTTAAAGAAACTAGGTACTGTTGGAGCTCTAGAAAACTAAAAGGTGCCAGGAAGAATCTCAAGAATGAAATCAGGAGAGCTAGAAGGGGTCATGAAAAGGTCTTGGTGAGAAGGATTATGGAAAGCCCCAAGGCTTCCTACAAGTACGTGAAGAGTAAGAGGATGAGCCTTGTGAAAATAGGACCAATCAGGAGTGAGAGTGGAAACATGTGCATGGACGAGGTAGTGGAGGTACTTAATGAATACTTTGCTTCCATGTTCACCAGGGAAAAGGACCTTGGCAATTGTGGGGATGACTTAAAGTGGACTAAAATGCTTGAGTGTATGGACATTCAGGAAGAGGATATGCTGGAGTTTTGGAAAGGTATTAAGTTAGATAAGTCACTGGGACTGGACAAGATATACCCCAGGCTACTGTGGGAAGAGAGAGAGAAATTGCTGAGCCTTTGGCAATGATCTTTCCATCATCAATAGGGACAGGAGAAGCACCAAAGTATTGGAAGGGTGCAAACATTGTTCCCTTGTTCAAAAAAGAGTGTAGATGTAACCCAGGAAATTATAGACCAGTTGAGTCTTACTTCAGTGGTGGGCAAGTTGTTGGAGCAGATCCTGACAGGCAGTATTAATGAGCAATTAGAGAGACATAACCTAATTAGGGATAGTCAGCATGGCTTTGTCAAAGGCGGGTCATGCCTTATGTACCTGACTGAACTCTTTGAGGATGTAACAAAACACATTGATGAAGATGGAGCAGTGGATGTAGTGTATATGGATTTCAGTAAGGCATTTGATATGGTTCCCCATGCGAGGCTCATTCAGAAAGTACTGAGGCATGGGATGCAAGGAGACCTTGCTCTGTGGATCTAGGTTTGGCTTTGCCACAAAAGGTAAAGTGTAGTTGTGGATCGTTCGTATACTGCATGGAGGATGTTGACCAGTAGTGTTCCTCAGAGATCTGTTCTGGGACCCCTCCTCTTTGTGATTTTTATAAATGACCATAAGACCATAAGATATTGGAGCAGAAGTAAGCCATTTGGCCCGTCAAGTCTGCTCCGCCATTCAATCATAGGCTGATCCAATTCTTCTAGTCATTCCCACTCCCCTGCTTTCTCCCTATACCCTTTGATGCCCTGGCTAAACAAGAACCTATCTATTTCTGCATTAAATGCACCCAATGACTTGGCCGCCACAACCAGTCGTGGCAACAAATTTACCAAATTTTCTGACTAAAGTAATTTCTCCGCATCTCTGTTCTAAATGGATGTCCTTCAATCCTGAAGTCATGCCCTAAATGACCTGGATGAGGAAGTAGAAAGGTGGGTTAATAAGTTTGCTGATGATACAAAAGTTGGGGGTGTTGTGGATAGTCTGGAGGGCTGTCAGAGGTTACAGCAGGACATCAATAAGATGCAAAACTGGGCTAAGAAGCGGCAGATGCAATTCCACCCACATAAGCGTGAAGTGGTTCATTTTGGTAGATCAAATATGATGGCAAAATATAGCATTAATGGTAAAATTCTTGGCAGTGTGGAGGATCAGAGGGATCTTGGGGGTCCAAGTCGATAGGACACACAAAGCTGCTGCTCAGGTTGACAGTGTTGTTAAGAAGGCATATGGTGTGCTGGCATTCATCAACCATGGGACTGAATTCAAGAGCTGTGTGGTAATGTTACAGCTAAATAGGACCCTTGTCATTGCCCACTTGGGGTACTGTGTTCAGTTCTGGTCATCTCATTACAGGAAGGATGTGGATGCTATAGAGTACAGAGGAGATTTACAAGGATGTTGCCTGGATTGGAGAGAATGCCTTACAAGAATAGGTTGAGCGAACTTGGTCTTTTCTCCTTGGAGAGGTGACCTGAAAGAGATGTATAGATGATGAGAAGCATTGATCGTGTGGATAGCCAGAGTTGGAATGTCTAATATGAGGGGTATAGTTTTAAGGTGCTTGGAAGTAGGTACAAGGGGGGTGTCAGGGGTGAGCTTTTCACACAGAGCATGGAATGCACTCCCCGTGAAGGTTGTAGAGGTGATACAATAGGGTCTTTTAAGAGATTCTTAGATAGGTACAAGGAGTTCGGGAAAATAGAGGGCTATGCAATAAGGAAATGCCAGGCAGCTTCAAGAGCAGGTTACATGGTCAGCACAACATTGTGGGCTGAAGGGCCTGTAACATGCTGTAAATTTTCTATGTTTCCATTCTGTGAAAGAAATTCAGGAGCTTTAGGTCTCATACCACTAGGTTCAAGAACAGTTCTTACTCCTAAACCACCAGGCTCATAAACTAGAGAGGTTAACTCACAACACTGAACTGAGTGTAAAAGGAAGACTTTTTGCAGATAGAAAATGCCTCAATGAGCAATTTATTCCATAATGTGGAAGGATGCTGTTTGCACATGAACATATCATGTGCTTGGGCCATCAAGAAAATAAAGTCATACAGTAAATCCTTGAACTGTCTAAATGAATTACATGCATACAATGTACATTGACCAGATGTTATGTGTGGAATAATACCTCACTGAACCTGATTGATGCATTGCATCACGAAGAAAATGTGTTTACAAATATGCATGGGGTTCTTTCATTGAAAATTGAATAAAAGTTCAGTTTCATGCTAATTAGCTAATCCACCATAAAATATGATTGAAGTTAAGGAAAATATTTGGAAGTCTGTCAGTGAAAGTCAGAGATATGCTAAAGTTTGAACTTTCTCAACCCTTTGCTGATATGTGCCTTCAAAATTGTAAAGATGCATTTCAACTTCAGAAGAAATGTGTCTCCTTTCCACACACTCATCATCAACACTATATAGTTAGCACCGTTCCAACATTCAGGATCCTGGGCATCACTATTTTGTAGGACCTCATGTGGGAGAACCATCATCTTCATCAATATGTGCCATGTTGTATGATGTGGGCAATCATGGTCTTTGACAAAATTTCTTGGCAAATTTTTCTATAGAAATGCTTTGCCATTGCTTTTGTCTAGGTGTTGTCTTTTCAAGATGGGTGACCCGATCCATTATCAAAACTCATCAGAAATTGTCTGCCTGGTGTCAGTGGCTGCACAACCAGGACTTGTGATATGCATCGGCTGCTCATACAACCATCCCCCATCTGCCAGTGCTTGCCCAAGGGAGCTGCAGGCTAGTGGAAGCATGGACTGCTTTACATCTCCTTTGGTAGAGATGTATCTCCACCACACCACCCAGGGAGAACCATACTTCAACCATTATCAAAAAAAGGCCCAGCAGAGGAAATACTGGGAAATATGATGTGGTATTCACAGAAATTTAGCTGAGAAATGGACAGGAATGGGTACTTAATGTCCCAGTGTTTTGATGTTTGAGAAGAGATTGAGAGGAAGGTTAATTGGGTGGTGGAGTTCACTATTAATGAGTGACAACATCACAGCTGGACTCCCTGGAGACATAATGGAGGCTTGCCTGCTGAGTCTACATGGGTAGAATTCAGAAATAGGAGGGGATGTAATCATTCTGATGGGAATGTGCTACAGAACCCCCCTCCCCCCATAGCCATTCAGACTTTGAGGAACAGATATGCAGACAAAGGGTTAAATAGCATCTTTAACTTCCCTAAAATCAACTGGGACCTTGTCAATGCAAGAGGTTTAGATGGAGTAGAATTTCTTAGGTGCACCCAGGAAGGCATTTTAAATCAATATGTCAATAGTCCAACAAGAGGAGGGGCTGTGGTGTTGGGTCATGTGTCTGGCCAAGTGACTGACCTTTCAGTCAGTGAACTGTTAAGGATCAGTGATCACAACACCTTAAGTTTTAATATAGCTATTGATAAGGATAAGTATGGACTTTATGGGACAGTATTAAACTGGAGCAGGGTAAATTACAAGAGCATTAGACAGGAACTAGGGAAAGTTAATCAGGGACAGCTGATTTTGAGCATGTCCACATCTAACACATGGTCAAAGACAAATTGTATGGAGTGCATGACAGGTATGTTCCAGTCAGAAGGAAGGATAAAGATGGCAAGGTAAGAGAACATTGGATATCAAGGGTAAAGAATTTTGTCAAGAAGGAAAAGGAAAAATATGTAAATCTTAGAAAGCTAGAATCAAACAGAGCTCTTGAGGATTATAAAGAAGCCAGAAAAGAACTCAAGAAGGGAATCAGGAGGAACCAGGAGGAACCATGAAAAGTCCTTGGCAAGTGGGATTAAAGAGAATCCCAAGGCATTCTACACATACATCAGAAGCAAGAGGATAACTAGGGAGAAGATAGGGCTACTCAAAGATGAAGAGGGAACATTTGCTTAGATGTTGAGGATGTGAGTGAGATCCTTAATGAGTACAATACTGTACATCTGTCATAAGGGACAGGAGGCTGGACCCAAGTGCAGGACACAGGCACTGAAGTACTAGGGGCAGGACAGGAACAACTAAATAATAGACAAGATGTGGTGATCATGGTGTGCATGAGGGACGTGACATTCAAGGTGATTCTGGGGTTCCAGGAGAGTCTTAGAGTTCAGGCAAGGCAAGATCCCAGAGTTCAGGCAAGGTCTAGGCCTCACCTGACTGGGCAGCCACATAACTCCTGGGCAGGGCCCAGACCTCCCAGGCATGAACACAGGGGCCTGAGCAGGTCACGGGGCACCTGGGTAGGTTGCAGGGCACAACCCATCAGCAGCAAGGGATGGAAAGGGGCAGAGTCCCCCACCAGGCAACCACAGTCCAGCCAGGGTTGCCCAACAGAGGAAAGGGATAGGAAGAGAACTAGGTCCAGGGTGACTGCCAGTCTTACTCAAAGAACTCATCTTTAACAATAGGGACTCCAAGCCAGGGTAAGCAGAACAATCCCCCAACTCCACTCACTCCCAGAGCCCCCTATATACATCACCAGCTAATGGGCATCAGGAGCGCCTCCTTGAGCCCCAACAAGCCACGATGATCCACAGGTGTGACTAATTGGGCTCAAGGGCGAAAGGAGGGACGGCTACAAGACCCGGGGTCTGGAGTCCGCGGACCAGATCAAGATCCGGAATGCGGGTACCGGACCGGACCATAACAACATCAGTATTTACCAAGGAGAAGAACATGGAGGTTAGAGAGATCAGTGCCAGGAGTATTAAAATGCTAGGGCATGTCAAAGTAAAGAAGAAGGTAGTATTGGGACTCTTAAAGGGCATTAAGGTGGATAGGTTCTAGGGCCTAGTTGGGTGTACACCGTGTTATTGAGAGAGGCAAGTGAAGAGATTGCTGGGACCTTGACCATGGGGCTGATGCGAAGCTAATGTTATTCCATTATTCAAGAAGTGAACAAGGGACTGTAGACTGGTAAGCCTCTTGTCAGTGGTAAGGAATTATTGAAGCGAATTCTTAGGGATGGGATTTATGAGCATTTGGAAAACCATGGCCTAACTAGAGAGGGCCAGCATGGCTTTCTGTAGGATAAGTCATGTCTTCCTAACTTGATTGAGTTTTTTGACAAGGTAGCAATGGTGATTGATGAACTTTAAAGTCTAGATGGACTTTAGCAAGGCATTTGACAAAGTACGGCATGAACGGCTTATCCAGAATATTAAGTTTTATGGGATCCTTGGTTAATTAGCTGTTTGAATTCATAAATAGCTTGCCCTGAGAAGGCAGAGGGTGGTGTCAAAGGAACATATTCTAGCTGAAGGTCTGTGATTAGTGGTGATCTGCAGGGATCCATAGTGGGACCACTGCTGTTTGTGATAAATGACCTAGATGAGTGGGCTGGTAAGTTAACAGATGTAATGAAGATTGGTGGTGTTCTGGATAGCATAAATGATGGGTAAAGAATACAGCAGGATATAGATCAGTTCCAGGTATGTGTGGAGAAATAGCAGGTGATGGTTAACCTGGCCAATTGTGAAGTATTGTACCTTGGTGTGTCAAATGTAAAGAGACAGTACACTTTAAGGGCAAGACCCTTAACAGTGTTGAAGAGCACAGGGATCTTGGGGTCCAAGTTCAAAGCTCCCCAAAAGTGGCTAGACAGATTGATAGGAAGATATATGGCATGCTTGCATTTATTGGTCAAGGCGTTGAGTTCAAAAGTCAGAAAGTTACATTGCAGCTTTATAAAAGTCACATTTTGCATACGGTTCTGGTCATCCCATTATAGGAAGGATGCTGAGGCTTTGGGGAGAATGCAGAAGAGATTTACCAAGATGTTGCCTGGATTAGAGGGCACATGCTATCGTGAGAGGTCACCCAGACTTGGATTGCCCTCTCTGGAGCAGGGGAAGCCGAGGGCAGATCTGATAGAGGTTTATAAGATTATGAGAGGCATAGATAGAACAGATAGACAGTATATTTTCCCCAGGGTTGAAATGTCTTGTACCACAGGGCGTGAATTTAAGATGAGATGGGGTAATATCAAAGGAGATGCAAATGGCAAGTTTTTTTACACAGCGAGTTGTGGGTATCTGGAATGCGCTGCCTGGGGTGGTGGTAGGTTCAAAGATTCAAAGCTTCAAAGTATATTTATTATCAAAGTATGCATATAGAATTCATCTATATATTTGTGCTATAGATTTGTGCTCCTGCAGGCAGCCATGAAACAAAGAAACACTACACAACCCATTCAAAGAAAATATCAAATATTTAATGGGTGGGAAAATAACAAATTGTGCAAAAGGCAAGAAGTGAGTGAACAATTCATAGAATATCAAGCATCAAACCATCAGGCACATACATTAGAGACTCTTAAGAGACGTTTAGATAAGCACAAGAATGCGAGGGAAATGTAAGGATATAAACATTGTGTAGGCATAAGGGAATAGTTGGCTATTTGATTACCAGTTCATTTGGTTTTGAACAACATTGTGGACAGTAGATACAACACTAATAGACACTTTAAACCACTTTTTAAATTATCTTGCATTGTAATTTCATGCTGGTATTTATGTATTTACAAACATTTTATTCCCTATTCATCCTTTAACTTCTAACTTCATATTTTTATATAATTCTTCAATTGTTTTAATTGTTGAATGCTGTTTTTGTTGCATGTCAGGCCCTGACCTACACACCACAGCAAATTCCTAAGACATGTAAATGTATATGACAAATAAAGTTGATCCTGATGAAGAGTCTTTGCCAAAAACTTGGCTCTTTATTCCTTTCTGTAGATGCTGCCTGATCTGCTGTGTTCCTCCAGCATTTTGTGTGTGTTACCCTGGATTTCCTGCAAAATCTCCTGTGTTTATAAAGGTGGTCCCTGATCCTGAATCTTTATTATTAACTTGGTGAAATCCACCTGTTCCAACTCTGCCCATAAGAGAATTATTCAAATGCCACTGTGCAAGTTCATTCACAATTATTTCACAGTCTTTTAAGACAAGCAGCTCACAATGTAAAGCCAGTCTACATAGATGTTAATCCACTTCTTTGTGTATAACAGTGTAGCATTTGTTTTGAAGATAAACGCTTGTTAATAATATTTAACAGGAATTATCCATTATGTTTCAGATGAGAGACAATGTTATGCTTCTTATTCTTCATTATTCTCCTTAGTATTTGAGTACGATGCAAACAATCACATTAACGGAGAAGTTCTCTGGAGATACGGTGGCTTTCAAACCTATTTAACTACACGCCACAGAACAACTATTCTTGGTATCTCCACAATGCTTACTTTAGACAGTGAGTTAAACTTGGTTGTTCTATGAGGAAACTTCACATAAAATAGACTATTAATTGGCAGAATTATACTTGTGTAACACTTGGCTCGATCAACTCACGTTCGTCTAGGGGGAACTGCCGTCTGCCCACCAAACTGTGTCTCACATTTGTGTAGATGTTGTGTAATGCACCCCGGTACAAGCCCACAACATAAAACATCAGACAGTACACAATATGCAATTAAATGGTTACACCTTATAACTCTTTATTTTGTGCTGTGGTTAGTAGAAAAGAAAATTATTTTTTAAAAAAAGGGCACCACTTGAGTTGATTTTAACCAGTCTGCGCACAAGTAAATTTGTTGGATCTCACGGGACCAGGTCTCCTTTCCACCAATCTATCTCGACGAACTCCAGGCCACTCTCAGCTGGAACCACCCCCAGTGGTCTACCAGAGCACTCCACACACACGTCCTTCCTCTTCTCTTCTCTTCTCCTGGAGGAAAGCCCAGCGCACTAACTCCGGTTCCCACACATAAAAGATAGAATAACATGACTTCCATTGGTTAGTTCCCTATTATCTGTAGTTATAACCCAAACACCGCAGCTACAGAGAGACATTACCTCATCAGTTTACATTACAGAGAAGCCATTTTATTAGCCTTAGCAGTTAACATTACTGAGAATCTCCCTCTAGACTTGCAGTGATAAAGGCAACTCTTGACTTTCAACAACATACGAAGGGTCTCGGCCCAAAACGTCGACAGCGCTTCTCCCTATAGATGCTGCCTAGCCTGCTGTGTTCTACCAGCATTTTGTGTGTGTTGTTTGAATTTCCAGCATCTGCAGATTTCCTCATGTTTGCTCTTGACTTTCAAGCTCTCTTCTTATAACTGCCTTTAAGAAGGAAGTACTGGAGCCTTAGATCCCTCACCACCAGGTTCAAGAACAATTATTACCCTTCAACCATCAGGCTCCTGAACCAGCATGGATAACTTCATGTACCTCAGCTCCTAACTAATTCTGCAAACTACAGATTCGTTTTCATGAACTCTACAATTCATTCTCTTAGTATTATTTATTTACTTATTTGTCTATTAATATCATTTTTTATTTGCACAGTTCGTCTATTGGGGTCATAGTCTATGTTCGGTTCTCCCAGTGTGTCCTCCTGTATATCGGTGAGACCCAACGCAGGTTGGGCAACTGCTTTGCCAAGCACCTATGCTCTGTTTGCCAGAAGAAACGGGGTCTCTCAATGGCCACGCATTTTAATTCCACTTCCATTCCCATTCCGACATGTCAGTCCATTGCCTCCTCTACTATCGTGATGAGGCCACACTTAGGTTAGAGGAACAACACTCTATATTCCGTTTGGGTAGCATCCAATCTGATGGCATGAACTTCAATTTCTTGAGCTTCTGATAATGCCCACACCCCTCACCATTCTCCATCCCCTTTTCCCTATCTCATCTTATCTCTTTGACTGCCCATTGCCTCCCTCTTTCATGACCTTCTGTCCTCTCCTGTTATACTCCCCTTCTCCTGCCCAGTATCTTTTGCACCAATCAATTTCCCAGCTCTTTATCACCCCTCCCCCTCTCCCAGTTTCACCTATCACCTTGTGTTTCCCCCTTCCCCTATGATTTAAATCTACTCCTCATCCTTCATTTCTCCAGTCCTGCTGAAGGGTTTCAGCCCGAAGCATCGACTCTATTCTTTTCTGTAGATTCTGCCTAACCTGCTGAGTTCCTCCAGCATTTTGTGTGTATTGCTTGGATTTCCAGTATTTGCAGATTTTCTCTTATCAGTGATATTAAACCGGGTTTCAATCCACACAGGAGTTTCAGCACTGGATGTCATGAAACGAGGACTGAGTATATTAGTATGCAGGAGAACTTTTCCTGCAAAACCCACCTGTGGCCCAACCCACGGGTTTAATAAATAACAGCAAGATAATATTTCTTAGTCTGTGATTGCCTACCTTCTTTGAATTGGGAGACAGCAGTAACATAAGTTTGAACGAGTACAGACAAAATTTACTTGAGGTTCTGAGTAATAGTGAGAAGTTAAATAGTTGAGGACTTTATTCCGTGGAACAGGGAAGAAGGGAAGAGTCCTTAGATGTGTACAAAATTATCTGGGGTATAGAAAGGTTAAATGCAAGCAGGTTTTTTTTGCTGAAGTGAGGTGAGACTCAAGCTAGAGGTCATGAGTTAAGGGTGAAAGGTGGAATGTTTAGTGGGAGCATGAGGTAGAACATCTTTACTCAGTGAGTGATGCGAATGTGGAACATGCTGCCAATGGAAGTTGTGGATGTGTGTTCCATTTCTAAATTTAAGAGCAGTTTGGATTGGTACATAGATGGGGGGCGGATTATGGAAGGCTATGGTCTGGGTGCAGGTTCATGGGATTAGGCAGAACAGTTCAGCATAGACTAGATGGACCAAAGTGACTATTTTTGTGCTGTGGCGTTCTATGATTTTATGACGCTTGTAGCTCTACATCCTCCATTACCCCGTCATTTTCAACACCACGTTGGAGGTCAATCATCAATAATCTGGCGATTCATGTGTTTAGGTGATTGGCCAAGTCATTTCTTCTTGACTGTCGTCTCCGCCTCCATGGACAATCTGCCAACATGTGCTGGCATCTGGCCTAATCAACCCTCCCTGAGTTCATTGCCTTGTTATCTAAGTAGATGTTCTTTTAAAGTCTAATTCTGCTAGCTATAACAAGACATCTCCATAGTTCCCTTTCTTAATTTCAGATAAATGTAGAATGACTTCGCCCTCCCCGCGACAGAAATTGCAAATTCAGTTTAACAATTCCTCAGACCACTGGGCCACAAGCATGCAAGAATCACTTACAGTGGAACATCAACAGGAAGCAGAGCTGGGGTGAGAAGTGAAGAACAGAGTTTAACCCAGAAAGGTATGAAGTGAATTACTTCAGAAAGATAAATTTGAATGCAGAATACAGGGTTAATAGCAAGTTTCTGGCAGTGTGAAGGAACAGAGGGATCTTTGGGTCCACGGCCAAAATTACCATCAACAAATCACCTGTAGTACCAAAGGAAGTAACACACTGGACCACAGTTCCACCACCATCATGAATGCCTACCATGCTATTCCACTCCCTCACTTCGGAAAGTCTGATCACCTGGCTGTACTTCTACTCTCTGAGTATAGGCAGAGACTGAAGACTGCAGCACCAGCAGTGTAGACCAAGAAGGTGTGGACAACGGAACCACAGGAACGCCTACAGGACTGCTTTGAATCAGTGGACTGGACTGTATTCAGGGATTCATCTTCAAATCTGGATAAGTATGCAGCAGCTGTTGCTGACTTCATTAAAAGCTGTGTGCATGAGTGTGTGTCTAAGAAAATTTGCTCTACATTCCCAAACCAAAAGCCATGGATGACCCAAGAGATACATAATCTTCTGAGGCCTGGATCTGTAGTATTTAAGTCTGGTGACCCAGGTCTGTACAAGAAAACCAGAGATGACTTGTGGAGAGCTAGCGGTGAAGAGACAATTCTGAGTGAGATTGGAGGCGACATTGGATGCACGGCAACTCTGGTAGGGTTTGCAAGACATTACCTTCTACAAAGCAAAACCCAATATTATGAATGGATATGATGCTTCACTACCAGATGAGCTCAGTGCCTTCTATGCCCACTTTGAAAGGAAGAATATAGCTACAGCTGTGAAGATCCCTGCTGTACCTGATGCCTCAGAGTCCAATGTTGGACTGTCTTTCAGGAGGGTGAACCTTGTCCAACCTCATGGAATACTTGGTAAGGCTCTGAAAACTTGTGCCAACCAAATGGCGGAAGTATTCAAGGACATTTTCAACTTCTCACTTCTATGGTCGGAAGTTTCCATCTGTTTCAAAAAAGGAACAATTATACAGTGACTAAGAGTAGTGTGATCTGCCTTAATAACTATGTTTTAAGAGTTTGGTTATGGCTAGAATGAACTCCTGCCTCAGCAAGGATCTGGACTCACTACATTTTGCCTATAGGTCTACAGCAGATGCAATCTCAATAGCTCTTGAACCAGCCTTAGTTACAAAGTCATATGTCAGGATGCTGTTCGTTAACTATAACTCATTGCTTAACACCGAGTTTCCCACAAATTGTCAAGGGCAAAGGTTACAGAACTTGGGCTTCTGTACCTCCCACTGCAATTGGATCCTTGACTTCCTGACCGGAAGACCATTATCTGTATGAATTGGTGATAAGATCCCTTCCTCACTGATGGTCAACACTGGTGCACCTCAGGAGTATGTGCATAGCCCACTGCTCTACTCTCTCTATAACCACGCTGGTGTGGCTAGGTATAGCTCAAATACCATCTATAAATTTGCTGATGATCCAATCATTGTTGGTAGAATCTCAGATAGAGATGAAAAGCTGTACAGAAGTGTGATATACCAGCTAGTTGAGTGGTGTCACAACAACAACCTTGCACTCAATGTAAGATGAAAGAGCTGATAGTGGACTTCAGGAAGGATAAGATGGGGGTGAACTCACACCAATACTCACAGAGGGATCAGAAGGGGAGAGAGTGACCAATTTCAAGTTCCTGGGTGTCAGGATCTCTGAGGATCTAACCTAGTCCTAACATATCAATGCAGCTATAAAGAAGGCAAAATAGTAGCTTATTTTATTAGGAAATTGAAGAGATTTGGTTTGTCAACTAAAACACTTGTAAACTTCTATAAATATACTGTGGAGAGCATTCTAACAGTCTACTTCACTGTCTGGTGTGGTGGGGGGCTACTACACAGGACCAAAAGGAGCTACAGAAAGTTGTAAAATATGTTACCTCCTTCTTGGATACAAACCTCCATAGTACCCAAAACATCTTCAAGGAGCGGTGCCTCAGAAAGGTGATGTTCATTATTAATGACCGCTCATCTGCCAAGGCAAGCCCTTTTCTCACTGTTACTATCAGGAAGAAGGAACTAAAGCCTGGACACACACTCAGCGATTCAGGAACAGCTTCTTCCCCTCTGCTATATGATTCCAAAATGGACATTTAATAACATCAGTTAATAACTTATCAGGGGCGATTGATGTTCGTGGCCTAAGGTAGAAGGAGAGTTGAACTGCACGTGCATGTAACCAGAGCCTTGTAACTCATCTCCTTCTACCTTAGGCCATGAACTTATCAATCACCCCTGCTGTGGACACTTCCTGGAGGTTCAAGATCCATACACTCCACGACCGCTGGACTAAGTGTGTAAACGTAGGAGGGGACTATGTTGAAAAATAAATGTGCTAGGTCTTCTAAAATTGACTCCTACCTTGGGCCATGAACTTATCTATCACCCCTCGTATAGATACCCGTAATTGATTTACTTATCTTTTTCTTTCTATATTGTCATGTATTGCATTGAACTGCTGCTGCTGTTAACAAACTTCATGACACATGTTGATAATAATAAACATGATTCTGATTCTGCTAATTCATAGATCCCTCAGTCACAGGGTAAGTTGATAGGGAGGTTAAGAAGGTGTACAGTGTATTGGCTTTCATTGGTAAGGGGACTAAGTTCAAGAGCCATGAGGTAATGTTACAGCTCTATAAAACCCTGGTTAGACCACCCTTGGAGTATTGTGTTCAATTCTGGTTTTCTTATTATAGGGAAACAGGAGAATTTGGAAGCTTTGGAGAGAGTACAGAGGAGATATACAGCATACTGCCTATATTAGAGACCGTGTCTACCATTGAGCACATCTGCATGGAGCATTGTCACAGGAAAGCAGCATCCATTATCAGGGACTCCCACCACCCAGGTCATGCTCTCTTCTCGCTGCTGCCATCTGGAAGAAGTTACAAAAGCCTGAGGACTCACACCACCAGCGTTAGGAACAGTTATTACCCCTCAACCATTAGACTCTTTAACCAGAGGAGATAACTTCACTCAACTTTACCGTTATTGGATTTATTGAGTATGCCTACAAGAAAATTAATCTCAGGGTCATATATGGTGTCATATACGTACTTTTATAATAAATTTACTTTGAACTGTGGACTTTATGAGGATAGGTTGACTGAGTAAAGGTATTTCTCTTTAGAGAAAAGGAGGATAAGAGATGACTTGATATACAAAATTATAAGAGACATTGGTCAAGTGGACAGCCACAGAATTATTCCCAGGGCGGAAATTGCTAACACAAGGAGCATAATTTTAAGGTGATTGAAGGAATATATGGGGGATGTTAGAGATAGTTGTTTAACACACAGAGTGCTGGGTGCATAGAATGCAGTGGTGGTAGAGGCAGATACATTAGAGACGTTAAAGAGACTCTTAGCACATGGATGATAGAAAAATGGAGGACTGAAACATTGGGGATTGAAATCCCTGTGATGTACTGAAATGTTCTATGTTCTATGTTTTAATAATTCTTAAATTATATCACATTTGACTATCTCATAGAAACATAGAAAACCTACAGCACAATACAGGCCTTTGGCCCTCAAATTTGTGCTGAACATGTCCCTACCTTAGAAATTACTGGACTTACCTATAGCCCTCCATTTTACTAAGCTCCACGTACCTATCTAAGAGTCTCTTAAAAGACCCTATCGTATCCACCTCCACCACTGTTGCCGGCAGTCCATTCCACGCTCTCACCACTCTCTGAGTTAAAAACTTACCCCTGACATCTCCTCTGTACCTGCTCCCCAGCACCTTAAAACTGTGTCCTCTTGTGGCAACCATTTCAGCCCTGGGGAAAAGCCTCTGGCTATCCACACAATCTGGTGTCAGTCTCACACTTGTATTAACACAATTCAATTGATCACAATTAAATACAACAGATGTCTCTGTGCTTCTGTTTAAGCATAATTTTGTAACCAGCCCTCCCTCCATTCACTTTAGCCTGAAGTTGGTGAATCTGTGGAATTCATTGCCACAGATGGCTGTGGAAGCCAAGTCATTAGGTATATTTAAAGTGGAGATTGATAGGTTCTTGATTAGTAAGGGCTTCAAAGATTTTAGAGAGAAGGCAGGAGATTAGCGATAGGGATGCAAAGGAGCCAGAGGTAGATGCATTGATTATAACAAGGTCATGACCACTTAAATCTAAAATTTTAGGTAAATTACAGGCTGTTCTACTATAACACAGCTTTCTATTATGTGAGTATTTTTAAGAACTTAACAGTAGGAAGTCAAAGTCAGAGAGTGGGTGTGGAACAGAGAATTAAAGTGATTGATTTCTAGAGATGAGGCTTACCCTTAGAGACTGAAGCAATATTTATATCTATTTTTATTTAGAAATACAGAACTGTACGCTAAAAGAGCCTTCTGGACCAACAGGCCCCTGCCACCCATGTGACCAATTAACCCTACGAACCCATACATCTTTGGAATAAGGGAGGAAACCCACACAGTCAGGAGGAGAACATACAAACTCCTTACAGGCAGTGGTGAAATTCAGCCAAGGTCACTTGTACTGTAATAGCAATATGCTGACTGTTATGCCAGCATGCCGTCAAAATATGTGCTTGGTTGCTCCAATGTAGTCAAGGTGATATACAAGAAGTAGAGTCAAACCTAAACTGGAAGGACACAGAAAATGCTGGTGGAACGCAACAGGCCAGGCAGCATCTATAGGAAGAAGTACAGTCGACGTTTCGGGCCGAGACCCCTCATCAGGACGCTGCCTGGCCTGCTGCGTTCCACCAGCATTTTGTGTGTGTTGCTTGAATTTCCAGCATCTGCAGATTTCCTCATGGAAGAAGGACAGCTGGATTACTGCTCCTGGGGGAGCTGGTTAGATCCCTGAATGGTGGAAAGAGAAAGGACAAGAGCATCTCCTGTGGTTAAGGAACTTCTGTGAGAGGGATGGTGGAGTAGATCACAATCCAGGCCATGTTCTCTTCTTGTTACACCAACAGGAAGGAGGTACAAGATCCTTGGCCCCACAGTAGCAGGTTCAGGACTAGTAATTACCCCTCAATCATCAAGCTCCTGAACCAGCATGGATAACTACACTTACCTCAACTCTGAACTCATTCCACAACCCATGGACCCACTTTCCACAAACTTACAACTCATGCAGTCAGTATTACATTATTTATTTAACTATAAGGCAGAAGACATGGGAGCAGAATTAGACCCTTCTTTATTGTACTTCAATAATAAATTCTCTTTGACTTTTGATTTTAACTTTTTGATCATGGAGTCCCTTTAGGCTCCTGACAGTGGAGGAAAGGAGAAGATATCACAGTAGATACGTTGTCCACACCTTCCCTGTTCACCATTCCAAAGAGACCGACGTCCAAAGTTCACTGATTATCAAAGTAATATATACCAACCGTATAGTACTGAGAGATTCACTTTCTTGTGGGCAATCACAGTAAATACAAAGAAACAGAATATAACTGTTGAAAAAAAACACACCAACAAAGACAGGCAGACAATCAATGTGCAAATGACAAACCACAAAAAAATCATAATAATAAATAAGTAAGAGCAAATATTACGTAAATGAGACTGTAGAGTCCCTGAAAGCTGTGGGAACAACTGGAGCAAGTGAAGTTGGATGAAGTTATCCCCTCAAGTTCAAGAGCCTAACTATTCCAAAACAATAAAAATTTTCAGATATATAAAGCAGAAAAGAGAGACAAAAGTGGATATTAGACCTCTGGAAAATAGCACTGGAGAGAGAGTAAAAATAGTAGGCAGCCATGGATCCCAGGGGATCCTGGGCTTGCACCTCTGGTGGGCTGTGTCCTCTCCAGGGTGCAAGCCTGGGTAGGAAGATTTGAAGAACAATTGTAAACAACATCAAACTGCCCTGGGGACTCCAGCTCCAGATTTCTTCCTCGTGATTTACTCCCAAAGCCTTTCCCATGGGTGGGTATGGCCTCAATGCAGCTGAGGTTTAAAATCATAGTTTCCCTTCTCCTAGGCAGGCTGCTGTCCAAAGCTGACAAGCCCCACCTGCCCGAAGCAACTGGTTTTGAGACGCCAGTGGTCTGCCTTTGCCCCTTCTCTTGTCAGTAGAAACAGTTCCACCGGCAGTAATGGAGGACAAAGAAATAGCAGACAAGCTTATTAAGTATTTTGTGTCAGTCTTCACACTAACAAAATGTCAGAAAAGAGAGAGTGTCAGGGGGCAGAAGTGGGTGTCAATGCTATTACTAAAGAGAAGGTGCTTTGGAAACTGAAAAGTCTGAAGATAGATATATCATCTGCACCAGATGGACTACATTCTAGGGTTCTGAAAGAAATAGCTCAAGCGATTATGGCAGCATTAGTAATGATATTTCAAGAATCACTGAATTCTGGAATGGTTCTCGAGGACTGGAAAACTGCAAGCACACTCCACTCTCTATGAAGGGAGGAAGACAGAAGAAAGGAAATTATAGGCCATCTACAGTGATTGGAAACGTGATGGTCTATTATTAAGGATGAGGTTCTGGAGTACTTGGAAAAAGTCTATATGGTTTCCCGAAGGGAAAATCTTGCCTGATAAATGTACTGGAATTCTTTGAGGAAATAATGGGAAGGATAGACAAAAAGTATCAGTAGATGTTGTTTATTTGGATTTTCAGAAAGACTTAGACAAGGTGCTGCACGAGGCTGTTTAAAAAATAAGAATCCATGGTATTATAGGAGAGATACTAGCATGGTTAGAAGATTGACAGACATGCAGGAGGCAGAGTGGAAATAAAGGGGACATTTTCTGGTCTTTTCATGTAATATATCAATGATTTGGATGAAGGAATTGATGGCTTTTTGGCCAAGTTTGCAGAAGATACAGAGATAGATGGATGGGCAGGCCACTTTAAGGAAGCAATGATGCTGTAGAAGGACCTAGACAGATTGGGAGAATGGGCAAAGAAGAGGCAGATGGAATATAGTGCAGGGAAGAGAATGGGTATGCACTTTGGTGGAAGGAATAAAGGTGTCGACTATTTTCTAAATAGGAGAAAATTCAAAAATCAGAGTTGCAAAGGAAATTGGAAGTCCTCATGCAGGTTGAATTGGTGGTAAGGAGAGCAAATGCAATTTTAGCACTTGTTGCAAGAGGACTAGAATACAAAAGCAAGGATGTAATATTAAGGCTTCATAAGTCTTGTGAGTATTGTGAGCAGTTTTGGGCTCATGTAAGAAAAGATGTGCTGGATTTGGAGAGAGTCCAGAGGAGGTTCACGAGAATGATAAGACAAATGAAAGGGTTAATATATGAGGAGTTAGTTGGCTCTGGGTCTGTACTCACTGGAGTTTTGAAGAATGGGGAGGGATCTCATTGAAACCTATCAAATTTGAAAGGCCTAGACAGAGTGGATTTGGAGAAGATGTTTCCTATTGTGGGGGAGTCTAGGACCAAGGGGCACAGCCTCAGACTAGAGGGACATCCATTTAGAACAGAGATGAAGAAAACTTCCTTTAGCCAGAAGATGGTGAGTCAATGGAATTCAATGATACAGATGGCTGTGCAGGCCAAGTCATTAGGTATACTTAAAGCGGAGGTTGATTGGTGGTTGATTAATCAGTTGGTCAAATGTTACAGAAAGAATAGCAGCAAATAGGGTTGAGAGGGATAATAAATAAGCAATAATGGAATGTTGAAGCAGACTTAATGGGCTGAATGGCCTAACTCTGCTCCTATGCCTTATAGTCTCATGAACCTGGTGCTGTGGGACCTCAGTCTCCTGTACCACATTCCCAATGACATCATTGAGAAGAGAGCATGGCCTGAAAGGTCGGGGACCTTGACGATGGATGTGCTTTCCTGCGACATCGCTCCTTGTAGATATGCTCAGTGGTGCAGAGAGCATTACCTATGATGGACTGCTCTGTATCCAATACTTTTTGTAGGCTTTTCCATTCTTTGGTATTAGTAAAGTCGGTATAGTCTCTACCGCACATCTGTACAAGTTTGTCAAAGTTTTTATAGGTCATGCCAAATTTTCGCTAACTTCTAAGGAAGTAGTGGGCCGATGTGCTTTCTTTGTATTCGCATTTACTTGCTGGACCCAGGGAAGATCCTCTGAAATGATAACACCAATGAATTTGAAGTTTCTGACTATCTTCACTTCTGATCCCCTGATAAGGATTGCTTCATGGACCTCCCATTTCCTCCTCCTGTAATCAGGAATGAGCTCTTTGGTTTTACTAACATGGAGTGAGAGGTTATTGTTGTGGTATTACAGGCTATCTCCCACTTCTGTTATAACTTCCTGGATTTCTCTACTGTATTCACCAGCATTCTCTAACTCTAGATGCTCTCCCATGCACCCAGTAACAAGTTACTGGACTGAAATAAGTACAAAATGCTGTAAAATCTTCTGACATTTTAGCATAAAAGTAATTACAGAGGGAACTATTACAATATCTAAAGTTGGTGAAATCCCAAATAATGATCTGATATCTATTTTGGGGATTTATTTCTAAGTAAGCGAGGAACTAAAATGGAAATGAATTCAGGCAGTCTGGATTACTCTTTTTCTCCCAGAGCTCACCGTGAATTATCACATTAAAGATGCTTAACAAATTGAAATGTGAATTTAGCATGAACACTGTGATATTAAATTTGGTGAACAAGAAATTAAATGGCTGCAGTTCAGATGTGTTAATGACTTAATGCCAGGTGGGCAACGAACTTTTATTTTGAAAATTCAACATTTCAAAAGCTGGGGTATTATGCATGACTGAATAAGATTTGCTCTCCAAAAGGCTTTACCTTGAAAGTGCAACATAGTTCAAATTTCAAAGAACGTATATGTCACCATGAACAGCTAAGTTCAAGTCCACACTTTGGTTGAAGGGTTGTTGTGGAAGGGAAATAAACTGGCTTCATAAGTGAGAATGTCCTTAAAGTGATGTGTCAGGTCAGGGTTGGGTCAGAGCTGGGCTGGAAGGTCATTTGGATGGTTGGGCTGAGGGCTGCTTCTGTAGCCACTGCTTTTAAAAGGTTGGAAAGTTTGAGATAGCGGGTTGCATGCCCAGTCCATAATCTGCTTTACCCTGAATGCCAGCAACATTCTGAAGCTTTATTGGAGCTGCATTCATCGAGAGAAATGGGTATCGGTGCATCACACTACGAGTCTCTACAGGTTGAGTTAAGAAATGGCAAGGCTAAAAGGACATTAATGGCAGATGTATACAGACCTCCAAACAGCAGCTGGGATGTGGATTACAAATTACAGCAGCAGAGGGAAAAGACATGTCAGAAGGGCAATGTCATGATAATCGTTGGGGATTTTAACATGAAAGGGGATTGGGAAAACCAGGTCAGTACTGGACCACAAGAGAGAGAATTTGTAGAATGTCTAAGGGATGGCTTTTTTGAACAGTTTGTTGTTGAGCCTACTAGAGGAATGGCTGTGCTGGATTGGGTATTGTGCAATGATCTGGAGGTGATAAGAGAGCTTAAGGTTAAGGAACCCTTAGGGAACAGTGATCACAATATGATCGAGTTCACTTTGAAATTTGAGAAGGAGAAACTAAATTCCAATGTGTCCATATGTCAGTGGAATAAGGGAAATTACAACAGCCTGAGACGGGAACTGGCCGAAGTTGACTGGAAAGGGACATTTGCAGGAAGGACAGCAGAGCAGCAATGTCTGGAGTTTCTGGAAAAAATGAAGGAAGTGCAAGACAGATATATTCCAAATAAGAAGAAATTTTTGAATAGAAGAAAAACACTACCGTGGCTGACAAATGAAGTCAAAGCCAAAGTAAAAGCAAAAGAGAGGGCATACAAGGAAGCCAAAGCTACTGAAAAGATAGAGGATTGGGAAGCTTTTGAAAACTTGGAGGAAAAGATGAAATATGAAAAGAATCTGGCAACTAATATCAAAGAAGATACTAAAAGCTTTTTAAAGTATATAAAGGGTAAAAAAAAGTTGAGGGTAGATATAGGACCAATAGAAAATGCTGCTGAAGATATTGTAATGAGTGGAAGACATCTGCAGTATAACAGACATTCAGGAGTGTCTGAGAAGTGAAGTATGTGCAGTGAAAATTACGACTGAGAAGGTGCTCAAGAAGTTTAATCATCTGGGGATGGATAATACTCCTGGACCTGATGG
Organism: Hypanus sabinus; assembly: GCF_030144855.1. Classification (NCBI taxonomy): domain Eukaryota; kingdom Metazoa; phylum Chordata; class Chondrichthyes; order Myliobatiformes; family Dasyatidae; genus Hypanus; species Hypanus sabinus. The sequence continues at coordinate 17,262,727 of NC_082713.1, forward strand.
AATGCACCCTTGGGTTCTGAAGTAAGTAGCTGGAGAGCTTGCAGAGGCACTAACAATGGTCTTTCAAGAATCAATAGATCCTGGCATTGTACCCGATGATGGGAAAATTGCAAATGTTACTCCGCTATTTAAGAAGGGTGGGAGGCAGCAGAAAGGAAACTATTGACCTGTTAGCCTGACATCAGTGGTTGGGAAGTTGTTGGAATCAATTGTTAGGGATGAGATTACGGAGTACCTGGAGGCACATGACAAGATAGGCCAAAGCCAGCATGGCTTCCTGAAAGAAAAATCCTACCTGACTAACGCACTGCAATTTTTTGAGGAAATTACAAGCAGGGTAGACAAAGGAGCTGCAGCAGATGCGGTGTACTTGGATTTTTTGAAGGCCTTTGACTAGGCGCTGTACATGAGGCTGCTAAGCAACATAAGAGCCCATGGAATTACAGGGAAGTTATTAACACGGGTGGAGCATTGGCTGATCATCAGAAAACAGAGGGAATGACAGCGGGAATAAAGGGATCCTATTCTGGCTGGCTGCCTGTTACAGTGGAGTTCCACAGGAGTAAGTGTTGGGACCGCTGCTTTTTACAATGTATGTCAATGACTTGGAATATGGAACTAATGGATTTGTGGCTAAATTTGCTGATGATGCAAAGATAGATGGAGGAGCAGGCAATGTTGAAGAAACAGAGAGCCTGCAGAGAGATTTAGATAGTTTATGAGAATGGGCAAAGAAGTGGCAAATGAAATATAAGGTTGGAAAGAGTATGGTCATGCATTTTGGTGGAAGAAATAAACAGGCAGACTATTATTTAGATGGGGAGAGAATTCAAAATGCAGATCTGCAAAGGGACTTGGGAGTCCTGTGCAGGATACCCTGAAGGTTAACCTCCATGTTGAGTCAGTGACGAAGAAGGTGAATGCAATGTTGGCATTCATTTCTAGAGGTATAGAATACAAGAGCAGGGATGTGATGTTGAGGCTCTATAAGGTACTCATGAGACCCCATTTGGAATATTGTGTGCAGTTTTGGGCTCCTTATTTTAGAAAGGACATACTGACAGTGGAGAGGGTTCAGAGAAGATTCAGGAGAATGATTCCAGGAATGAAAGGATTACCCTATGAGGAAAGTCTGGCAACTCTTGGGCTGTGTTCCCTGGAGTTCAGGAGAATGAGGGGGGATCTCAGAGAAACATTCCCAATGTGGAAAGGCCTGAAACAGATTAGATAAGGCCAAGTTATTTCTCATGATAGGGAAGTCTAGGACAACAGGGCACGACTACAGGATTGAAGGGCGTCCTTTTAGAACAGAGATGCGGAGAAATTACTTTAGTGAGAAGGAGATAAATCTGTGGAATTTGTTGCCACGAGTGGCTGTGGAGATCAAGTCATTGAGTGTATTTATAGTAGAGATAGATAGGTTCTTGATGAGCCAGGGCATCAAAGGGTATGGGGAGAAGGCCGGGAAATGGGGATGACTGGAAGAATTGGATCAGCCCATGATTGAATGGCAGGGCAGACTCAATGGGCCAAATGGCCTACTTCTGCTCCTATATATTACTGTCAAAACAGGGTATCAGTGCATCACACTGCTAATTCAGTTGCAGCACGACTCTCGGTCTCTGATCTGTCCTTGTGTGACCAGCAGAACCTAAGGTAAAATTCGCAAACATACTCAGTGGCCACTTTATTATGTACACCTGTACAACTGCTTGTTAATTGTAAGTATCTAATCAGCCAATCATGTGGCAGCAACTCAATGCATAAAAGTACGCAGACATGGTCATGAGGTTCAGTTGTTGTTCAGACCAAACATCAGAATGGGGAAGAAATGTGATCTAAGTGACCTTGATTGTGGAATGATTGTTGGTGCCAGATGGGGTGGTTTGAGTATCTCAGAAACTGCTGATCTCCTGGGATTTTCATGCACAACAGTCTCTAGAGATTTCAGAGAACGATGTGAACAACAAAAAGAAACATCCAGTGAGCAGCAGATCTGTGGATGAAAATGCCTTGTTAATGAAAGAGGTCAGAGGAGAATGGCCAGGCTGGTTCAAGCTGACGGAAATGTGACAGTAACTCATATAACCTCGTGTAACAACAGTGGTGTGTGGAAGAGCATTTCTGAACATACACCGGGTTGAATGTTGAAGTGGATGGGCTACAGCAGCAGAAGAACATGAACAAACACTCAGAGGCCACTTTATTAGGTAGAGGGGGTGCATCATAACGTGACCCTGAATGTAATTTGATTTGGTGATTATGTGCATCATTCTAGAACATTCTAGAGTTGTTCTCAATTGGGCATATTGGATGGAGATTGAAAATAAGGCTGCCATAATAACAACTTCCCTCTCCACATCAGCAGGATCAAGGAGCTGGAAATTGACTTCAGGAGGAGGAAACCAGAGGTTTATGAGCCAGTCCTCGTTTGGGGATCAGAGATAGAGAGGGTCAGCACATTTAAATTCCTCAGTGTTATAATTTCAGAGGATCGGTCCTGGGCCCAGCATGTAAGTGAAATTATGAAGAAAGCATGGCATCTCCTCTACTTCCTTTGAAGTTTGCAAAGATTCTGAATGACATCTAAAACTTAGACAAATTTCTATAGATTGTGGTGCAGAGTGTATTAATTTGTTGTATCATGGCCAGGTATGGAAACACCAATGCGCTTGAACAAAAAATCCCACAAAAATTACTAGGTACAACCCAAACACAAGGAAGTATGAAGTTGATAGAAATCCAAAGCAACACCCAGAAAATGTAGGAGGAACTCAGTAGGCCAGGTGGCAACTTTGGAAAAGAGTATAAACAGCTGATGTTTCAGCTTTGGGTCAAGACCCTTCGTAAAGACTGGAAAGAAAGAGGAGAAGTTAGAGGAAGAAGGTGGGGCAAGTGAAACTGAGTAGTTATCCCCTTTAGTTCAAGAGCCTGATGGTTGAAGGGTAATAGTTATAGATATTGACAAACTGGCAATCTTGTGTATGTTCAAATGCATTATTTGTATGATCAATCACTACAGACAATACAGATTTTAGAAGTCAATAGAAACTGCAAGCCAACAACCAAAGATATTTTGAAGTTCTTAAAATAATTGTCCCTTACTTGGTGTATGTGTCACGCACCCTTCGATTACATACTTATCCTGTCCCTGGATGACAAATAGGTCCAGGCTCCTGCTGTGCATAGTGAAGCTATGCTTTTCAAAGGCCATTTTTAAAGGACCTTTTTGCCTGGGCTGATTTCACACTACCTGCACTTGACCCTTGCTTTGCCACAACTTCCACAATAGGACCAATGGAAAGGAGAGTTTTATTTCTATTTAATACCTATATTCCCAGTAAAGTTAGATGTAACTAAAATACCCCCTTGCTAACCTGACCTGATTATTATAAAGATTGTTCTTAATTCTCACATATACATCGAAACACAGTGAAATGTGTTGTTTTGCATTGAATCAAATCAATAAGTATTGTGCTGAGCAGCCTGCAATTGGCACCATGCTTTAGGCCATAACTCACTAAACCTATCCGCATGTCTTTGGAACATGGGAGGAAACTGAAGCATTTGGAAGAAACCCATGCAGTCACAAGGAGAATGTACAATCTCCTTACAGACAGCAGTGGGAATCAAACCCTGATTCCCACTTACATTACCATGTTTGTAATGCCATGAAAGAGTTTAGTCTTGCTGTTCTAGGATATTGCCATCACTTAACACTAATGTGTTGTAAATATTTCTTTTCCACTTATCAATTTAAGCCCACTTATTGTCCATGTCTAGCCTAAATTGACCACATTCTGTCCATACATCTTGCTCCTTCAGTAAAGCAGCCAACATGATCAAAGGCCCCAAACGACACGGAGATTCTCTCTCCTCCCCTCTGACATTGGGCAGAAGATATGCATGTTCAGTCCTGATGAAAGGTCTTGGTTCGAAACGTTGGCTGTCTATGTATTTCCATTGATGCAGCCTGACCTGCTGAGTTTCTCCAGTAACTTGTGTTTGTGCTGTGGATTTCCTGCATCTGCGGAATTTCTGGTGTTTATGATTGCAAATTCACCAGGATAGTGGCTGACAGGACCGAGTCCTCATCCAAAGAAAGTTTAGAAAATTGTGCTAGGATGATAAATTGGACTCTTGACCTCACAATCTGCCTCATTATGATCTGTTTATCTGCACCACAGTTTCTCTGTAGTTTACACTTCATTCTGTTATTGTTTTACCTTGTTCTACCTTCGTGCACTGTGTAATGAATTGAATTTTATGAATAATATGCTTGACAAGCTTTTCACTATATCTAGGTACATTTGACAATACTAGCCAATTCTTATTCATTATTAGCGAGGTTTCAAATTGAATTGAACACCATATGTTCTTCAATAGGTATCCCCACCTCAAATTGAACTGAACACCATACATTCTTCAGTAAGTACCCCCACCTCAATTTGAACTGAACACCGTGCATTCTTCAGTAGGTATCCCCACCTCTGGGATGAGTGATGAAGCAGTAAAAATGGTTCTGCCTGGTTCACTGCCCTGAATTTCTGTTATGTCAATGTTCGGGGCAGAGGTTATAGAGTACCAGAAAATTACAGCATAGAAACAAAGCTTTTGGCCTATCTATCCATGACAAACCATTAATCTGCTTAATCCCACCGACCTGCACTGGGACCATAGCTCTCCTTTCCCCTCTCTTCCATGTATCTATCCAAATGTCTCTTAAATGGTAAAATCGGCCCTGTATCCACCACTTGCGCTGGTAGCTCATTCCACGCTTTCACCGCCCTTGAGAGAAGTAATTCTCCCTCATGCTCTCCTTAAACATTTCAACCATTCACCCTTAGCCCATGACCTCTAGTTGTAGTCTCACCCAACTTCAGTGGAGAAAACCCGCTTGCATTTACCCTATCTATACCACTCAATTTTGTATACCTCTATCAAATCTCCCTCAATCTTCTACATTCTAGGAACTAAGTCCTAACATATTCAACCTTTCCTGATAACTCAGACTCTCCAGTCCCAGGAACATCCCTGTAATTTTTCACTGTACACTTTCAATCTCATTTACATGTTTCCTGTAGGTAGGTGACCAGAACTCCACACAATATTCACCAATGTCTTACACACCTTCCATATAACATCCCAACTCCTCTACTCAGTAATTTGATCTATGAATGTCAAAATGCCAAAAGTTCTCTTTATGACCCTATTTACCTTTGACCCAACTTTGAAGGAATTAGGGATCAGCATTTCCACATTGCTTTGTTCAATCACACTTTTTGGTGCTCTAGCTTTCACTGTGTAAGTTATACCCCTCTGGTTTGTCCTTCCAAAGTGCAACACCTCACATTTGTCTCCATTAAATTCCAACTGTGATTTTTCAGACCGTTTTTCCAGATCCCATTGTAATCTTTGATAGCCTTCTTTGCTGTCCACTATGGCCTGAATCTTGGTGTCCAGTTAACCACCTTATCGTCCAGATCGTTGATAAACATGACAAACAACAACAAACCTAGCACCGATCCATGCAGCACACCACTAGTCACAGGTCTCCAGTCAGAGCAACAAGCATCTACAACTAATCTCTGGCTTCTTCCACAAATTCAATGTCTAGTCCAATTTACTCTTATCTTGAATGCAAAGCAGGACCATGTGGGACCTTGTCAAAGGCCATGTTGAAGTTCATGTAGACAACATCCACTGCCTTGCCTTTATCGACCTTTCTGGTAACTTCCTTGGAAAAATGGGTTAGATTGGTTAGACATGACTTATCATGCACAAAGCCATGATGACTTACTGTTAACAATCTCTATCTATCCAAATATTTATACATCTGGTCCCTTAGAATGTCATCCAATAACCTTCCTGCTACTAGCTTCAGGCTCACTAGCCTATAATACCAGTCTTATTTTCAGAGCCTTTCTTAAACAGTGGAATAACATTAGTTAATCTCTAATCCTCTGGCACCTCAACTATGGATAAGGATGCTTAAGTATCATGGACAAAGAAGTGGCAGATGGAATACAGTGTCGTGAGATGTATGGTAATATACTTTGGTAAAGAATATAAGTGCAGCCTACTTTCTAAAAGGAAAGAAAATAAAAAAAATCTGAGGTGCAAAGGGACTTGCAGGTTAACTTGCAGGTTGAGTTGGTGGGAAGGAAGGCAAAAGCAATGTTAGCATTCATTTTGAGAGAATTAAAATATAAAAACAAGGATGTAATAATGGGGCTTTAAAAGGCACTAGTAAGGTCTCACTTGGAGTATTGTGAGCAGTTTTGGGCCCCTTATCTAAGAAAGGATGTGCTGACATTGGAGAAGGTTTAAAGAAGGATAACAAAAATGATTCTGGGAATGGAATGCTTATCATACAAGGAGTGTTTGATGGCTTTAGGTCTATACTCACTGGAATTTAGAAAAATGAGGGGGGATCTCATTGAAACCTATTGAATGTAGAAAGGCCTAGATAGAGTGGCCATGGAGAGGATGTTGCCTATAGTGGGGGAGTCTAGGACCAGACGTCCACTTAGAATGGAGATGGGGAGGAATTTCTTTAGCCAGAGTGTGGTGAACCTGTTGAATTTGTTGCTATAAGCAGCTGTGGAGGCCAAGTCATTGGATGTAGGGTGGAGGTTAGTAGATTCTTGATAAGTCAGTTCATCAAAGGTTATGGAGAGAAGGCAGGAAAATGCATTTGAGATGGAAATGGATAAGCCATGATCAAATGGCCAAACAGACTTGATGGACTGAATAACCTAATTCTGCTCCTATGTCTTATGGTCTTAATGTCTGGAGGCCACTCAAGGTCTCATCAGGGTCTTTTTACCCTTGCAGTTTCTTAATTCTACCCACTTCTTCCAATCAAATGTCACCTTTTTCTAGGATTTGATTTAATTTTTTTATCAAAGTCACCCCATCCACTCTGCCTACCTGCCTATCCTCTCGATACAAGGTGTACCCTTGGATGTTAAGCTCCCACCTATGATCTTCTTTCAGCCTCGACTCAGAGATGCCCAGTGTCACACCTGTCAATTTCTGTCTGGATAACAAGATCATCTACTTTATTTCATATACTGCATGTATTCATCACCCTTTTAGGTTTTGTCCCTGAAACTCAATCCAAGTGACTGCAATTTTGTTCATTACCTGTGTGCCCTTCCTCATCGTCTCAATACACACTGCATCTAGCTACATACCAACTCCCCCACCTTCAGCCCAGTCACTCAGGTTCCTTAGCTAATGAGTGTAAAACCTCCCGACAGCCCTAGCAAACATACCAGGAAGGATATTGATCTCCCTCGGGTTCAGTTGTAACTCATTCTCTTTGTACAGGTCATACCTTCCCCAAAAGAGATCCCAATGATCCAGAAGTCTGAAACTCTGCCCTCTGTACCAGCTCCTCAGCCACACATTCATCCATCAAATCATCCTATTCTCACCCTCATTGGCATGTGACACAGGCAGCAATCCAGAAATTACTACCCTGGAGGTCTTGGTTTTCAATTAACTCCCAAACTCCCTGAACTCTCTCTCTTCGGATTTCCTCCCACTCCCTGCCTATGTCAGTGGGGCCCATATGTTCCAAGACTTCTGGTTAAGACACACAAAATGCTGGAGGAACTTAGCAGGCCAGGCAGCACCTAGGAAAAGAATACAGTCGACACTTTGGCCTGAAACCCTTTGGCAGGTCTGGAGAAAAATGCTGAGGAGTAGATTTGAAAGGGGGGGGAGAAGGGAGAGAGAAACACCAGGTGAAAGGTGAAACCCGGAGGGGGAGGGATGAAGTAAAGAGCTGGGAAGTTAATTGGTGAAAGAGACAGAAGGCCATGGAAGAAAGAAAAGGGGGGGGAAAGGAGCACCAGAAGGAGGTGATGATCAGGCAAGTGAGAGAGGGGAAAAGGGAATGGGAAATGGTGAAGGGGGAGGCAGTGGGGGGCATTATCGGAAGTTTGAGAAACTGATGTTCATGTCATCAGGTTGGAGGCTATCCAGACGGAATATAAGATATTGTTCCTCCAAACTAATTGTAGCCTTATCCCAACAGTGAAGAAGGCCATGGATGGACATAATGGAATGGGAATGAGAAGTGGAGTTAAAATGGGTGACCACTGGGAGATCCCACTTTTTCTGGTGTACAGAGCATAGGTGCTCAGAGAAGTGGTCTCCCAATTTATGTCAGGTCTCACCGATATACGGGAGGCCACACCTGGAGTACCAAATACAGTATATGGCCCCAACAGACTCACAGGTGAAGTGTCGCCTCACCTGGAAGGACTGTTTAGGGCCCTGAATGGTAGTGAGGAAGGAGATGTAGTGAAAGGTGTAACTCTTGTTCCGTTTGCAGGGATGTGCCAGGATGGAGGTCAGTGGGGAGGGACAAATGGAAAAGGGAGTCACGTAAAAGGGATCCCTGTGGAAAGCAGAAAATGGGGGGAAAGGGAAAGATGTGCTTGGTAGTGGGATCCCATTGGTGATGGCAGAAATTTCAGCGAATTATGTGCTGGACATGGAGGCTGGTGGCATGGTAAGTGAGGAGAAGAGGTGAGGCTGCTCACTTTCCCCCTTCAGAATGCAATGGACCAAACCTGAGCCATCGCTGACCCCCGCACCTGGGAGGCAACACACCATCCAGGTTTCCCTTTCGCATCCACAGAACCTCCTGTTCTCTCCTCTAACTATGGAATCCTCTATCACTGCTGCAGTCCTCTCTTGCCCCATTCCTTCTGAGCCAGAGAGACAGACACCGTGCCAGGGACCCGGTCACTACCACACGCCTCAGTAGGTTATCCCACTCAACAGTATCCAAAGCAGGATAGTTATTATTGAGGAAAAGGCCACAGGTGCATTCTGTACTCGATGGCCATTTCCTTTCCTTCCCCAACAGTCACCCAGATACCTGCTTCCTGCAACGCAGGGGTGTCTACCTCCTTATAGCTCCTGTTACCTCCTCGTTATTCTATATGAGCCAAAGGTCATCGAGCTGGGCTGCAGCAGAGCACCTGGTGCAGGTGTGGTTATCCAGGAGGCTGCAGGTCTCCCAGAATTGCCACATCTCTCATAAAGAAGACAGCGCAACCCTGGGAGCCAGTTTCACTGGACTAACCGACAGGCTCAGAATGCTGATTTTAGTGAATTCAAGAGATTCAAGAGGGTGCTGGGATGCCTGTGTAGGGTAATGTAACTGGTGGATATGTATATAATTTACAACCACCTACATTGAGTTGAGTTCACTTTAAGAGGCAGGTCTGAAATGATGATTACGTAAAGGGGTTTTTTTTAGCACACTTTCTGTTTGGGTTTTGGAGTTCAATGAAATACGGATTTTTCTACGTAAAAAGCCTCACTTCATTTTATTTGCGAAAACCTACAGCAGCTTCTGCAGAATCTTAGAGTTTTAAACATTTTCTTTTTAAATGTCTCCAGACAGATCAAGTCATCTGAGACACTGTTCAAATGGATTTTAAAGCTTTTTTAAAAATGATACCCAAAATCAATAAATAGATTTCATAAAATACGTAGTTTAGAAACAACTGAGTACTTCTTTGCACTAAGCAGGGGTCAGAGACTCCATACAAATGAGATGTTGTCAGGCAGCTCTCCAAGACACAAAGCTGTGGGCTGGAGTCTATACAGTCTGCCCCTGGACCCTGTCTCCAACACACTGAGCTCACTGATGAGTCAAGAGGTAGAGCAGATAGTCAGAGACCCCAGCACCTGGCCTCCAGCTCTTCTTGGATGTCTGAGTTTAAGTGCTGTCTCTCTGTCCTGCTGCACACTGTGTGACTGATCACTGCCCTCTCTCTGGAGCTGCCGTGATGATAGTACAGAGTCCATAAAGAGATTCTGTACCGTAGATGCTGGAAATCCAGAGTAACACACACAAAGTGCAGAGTGCAGGAGGAACTCATTAGGTCAGGCAACATCTATGGAGAGGAATGAACAGTCAACATTTCAGGCTGAGACCCTTTACCAGGACTTCAAATGTGAAGGGAAGGAGAATAGGGTTGACAAAGATAATAAATTAGCTGTGATAGAAAAGCAGAGCAGACGCAATGAGCCAAATGGCCCAATTCTGATCCCATGTCTTATGATTTCTTTCCTTAAACCATTTTCCCTTTATATCTCTTTCCACCTCTAAACCTCTCCTTAAAATTTATTTCTTCATGCAAACTTCAATTTATTAGTGCGGTTCAACGTCAGCTCGACGTCAGTAAGATGAAAGAGCTGATTGTGGACTTCAGGAAGGGTAAGACGAAGGAACACATACCAATCCTCATAGAGGGATCTGAAGTGGAGAGAGTGAGCAGTTTCAAGTTCCTGGGTGTCAAGATCTCTGAGGATCTAATCTGGTCCCAACATATTGATGTAGTTATCAAGAAGGCAAGACAGCAGCTATACTTTATTAGGAGTTTGAAGAGATTTGGTATGTCAACAAATACACTCAAAAACTTCTATAGTTGTACCATGGAGAGCATTCTGACAGGCTACATCACTGTCTGGAATGGAGGGGCTACTGAATAGGTCCAAAAGAAGCTGCAAAAGGTTGTAAATCTAGTTGGCTCCATCTTGGGCAATAGCCTACAAAGTAACCAGGACACCTTCAGGGAGCAGTGTCTCAGAAAGGCAGCGTCCATATTTAAGGATCTCCAGCACCCAGGGCATGCCCTTTTCTCACTGTTACCATCAGGTAGGAGGTACAGAAGCCTGAAGGCACACACTCAGTGATTCAGGAACAGCTTCTTCCCGTCTGCCATCTGATTCCTAAATGGACATTGAATCTTTGGACACAACCTCACATTTTTTTCATATACAGTATTACTGTTTTTGTATGTTTTTTTAATCTATTCAATATACATATACTGCAATTGATTTCCTTGTTTGTTTATTATTATTTAGTTTATTTTATTTATTATTTTATTTTCTCTGCTAGATTATGTATTACGTTGAACAGCTGCTGCTAAGTTAATAAATTTCATTTCACATGCCGGTGATAATAAACCTGATTCTGATTCAGTCTCAATTTTTCTTTCATAAATACCTCTTGTTAGATATGTTCAGCAGGATTGAAGAGATTTTTGTTCTTGATAGTCCAGATTTGTATTTTAACTCTATAGCATCATGTCACCTTAAAAAGAAACCTGCTTTGTCTCCCCAACAATATTTTAAAAAGTACTAATTTTGAAAAGAAAATGCAAGCCGATAAATTGCACACTTCAGACAATAATTAATGGGCCTTAGCCTCTGATATTTATTGATTTTTCAATGAATTCTACATGCTCTTGTGATTATAATTATTCAATATGGTATTAATGCAGTTCCTTCTTCAAAACAAAATCATTTCTGTAAATGCAAGCTTAATGAAGCAATAAATGCTGTAATTACAAAAAAATTGGTACTTTGTAATCCTAGCGTAGAAGCCAATGTAAGTACTCATATGAGATTTAATGGATGCTCTCTGTTGAGACCATAAATAGCCTTAGCCATGAAGGAAAACTAATTCTGCTGTATGTCTAAATAGAGTCTTCATTGAAACTGCCTGTTACTCCAGTTTCTGGATATTTTGATGCTGGATCTAAACACTTGCTTGCAGTCAGAAGGGAAGGATTTGTATGGCCTGTTTGAAGTTGCAGCCAAGGAAACTGATTGAATCTAAAACAAATCTGGAAACCCCTTCTGACAAAACACCTGGGAGGACATTGATTTTTCAAATGCAGTCCAAGAGATGGGAAGTGCAATTGGTCTCAATGACTCTTTTCTCACCAGCAAAGAAACAATGGGCAAAGCTTACTGGTGGTTTAAATGTGCCCACAAAGGTCGGTCTTTCAACAACAACTAATCATCTGTCTCTGCACTCAAGTGCATAACCTGGTGGTTTGCATCCTGGTCTGCCCTCCCTGCACATCCTGATGTCACAATAGAAACATACCACTTGCCACTTCAGGAGACCTTTCAGTCCCAAACACCACCCAAGCAATGACTGAGATACTTTTCCAGTAGACGTTGCTTACATCAGGTGACCCTCCGAAACTGGTAGGGGATGGGGATTGGGGAACTGTTCATACATTGAACCTGTCTTGCTTAATTTGAATTTTATAAATAGATAGCTATCTACTAGATAGATAGCTTCCATCTATTCCAGCCAGATGTTTTCTATTGAAGTCCATCTCCCACCCTCCATCCTCACCACAGAGGATGTATCGAGAGCATCCTCTCGATACCAGGCTGCATCACTGCCTGGTTCGGGAATTGCACCATCTCGGATTGCAAGACCCTGCCAAGGATAGTGAGGTCAGTTGAGAAGATCATCGGGGTTTCTCTTCGCTCTATTACAGACATTTACACCCACAAAGCTAACAGTATTGTGAAGGACCCCATGCACCCCTCACACAAACTCTTCTCCCTCCTGCCATCTGGCAAAAGGTACTGAAGCATTCAGGCTCTGACGACCAGACTGTGCAACAGTTTCTTCCCCCAAGCCATCAGACTCCTCAATACCCAGAGTCTAGACTGACATCTACATCATTTATTATTATATTGTAATTTGTCCTCTACTGTGCCTATTGTCTTGTTTATTAATTATTGCATTGCCCTGCACTGTTTTGTACACTTTATATAGTCCTGTGGAGGTCTGTAGTCTAGTGCAGTTTTTATGTTGTTTTACATAGTCTAATGTAGCCTTGTGCTGTCTCACATAGTCTAGTGTAGTCTTGTGTTGTTTCATGTAGCACCAGGGTCCTGGAAGAATGTTGTTTCATTTTTACTGTGTACTGTACCAGCAGTTTATGGTCAAAATGACAATAAACTTGACTTGACTTGACTAATCCAACCATGGGAAAGTTCTCACACCCAGAATGCAGGAGGAACCCAGCAGATCAGGCAACACGTATGGTGAGGAATAAACGGTCAACATTCCAGGCCAAGACACTTCATCAGGGAAAGAACATCTAATGCAAATAGGATGGGTTATTGGAACATCTAATAACCTGGAGCTTCACCTTTGCTAACAGTATAAAATACCCAAAAACTGTTGAACACGGGGCAATATGGCTGATGAAGTTGGCCTCCCTTTAATCAAGAACAGACATAGTTGCAGGGGAAATCTCTCCAGCCAACATCATCTTCCATTATAGTCATGCAATAATTTTTTGATTTCATAATTATTTGTTAACTTCAAAATTCAAAATAAATTGTCATGGATTGGAGGTTTGCATACTCAATGACTTCGAGAACTATGTTGGCTGGAGTTAGGGCTTTAGCCTTTGACTCTTGGTAGGGTCATCCATGCCAAACAAGTCAAAGGATGTCATTTAAAGTAAAATTGGATAGGTATATGGACAGGAAAGGAATGGAGGGTTATGGGCTGAGAGCGGGTCGGTGGGACTAGGTGAGTGTAAGCGTCGGCATGGACTAGAAGGGCCGAGATGGCCTGTTTCCATGTTGTAATTGTTATATGGTAGAGGCCAGACTAAGAGTGGCTCACCGGTCCTCCAGGTTTGGGAGTTCTACTTTTCTCACAGGTGTTTAAGGGAAAATAAAGGAGTACAATAGAATTTAACAAAAAAAATATATGTAAACAATACTGACAAATAATCAATGTGCAAAAGACAAACTGTGCAAATAAAAGAATATAACACTGTCAACATAAGCTATAAACAACCCTGACAGGTAAAACAAAATAGTTACAGAAACAATGATGAAGAATATACTACATCTGAGTGTGATGGTATTTCTGAGTCTCTACATGGGACCTGCATGACAGACAGCATTGAAAAACAAGGGGAAGCCACAGACATAATGAAGGAAGCCAAGAACAGCACCGAACATGAGGGCCTTCACTGCTTCCCTAAATGTCAGTGACATATCAGGCAGTAAGTAAGTCATAACTCAAAACTGAGATCTATTTTGAAGTGGGAAATAGATCCCCTGCATTAAAGCAAAAAAAAGTGAAAACACCATTAGTTTTTATTTATTTTAGCCACAGTGGGAAAAAATGCCAAAAGTGACACCGATTTTAATTATTCTGTTTAAAATTAGCAATGGTGTTTATGACAGATGGCAAATCTTTCTTGCGTTACTCAGTATTACTCAGTATTTATGTGCATTTTTGTGGCTACAACATTTCAACATTTCTCATACATGAATACACGTGTGTGTGTGTGTGTGTGTATATATATATATATATATAAATAAATGAACCTTATAGGTCAGCAGAATTTACTGAACATCCAAAAAGAAGGAAAACAATGAAAGATTGAATTAGACAATGAGTTCCTAGCAGACGTGAACAGCAAAGTGAGAAACACGTAAATGCCTGTTCTATTATTCAGTGAGATTTTAGCTCAAAGTCGAAGTAAAATTTATTACTTAAGTATGTATATATTACTACATATCTACCACATTGCGATTCATTTTCTCGCAGGTGTTTACAGGCAAATAAAGAAATACAATAGAATTATAAAAAAATACATAAACAAATACAAATACCAATGTGCAAAAGACAAACTGCAAAGAAAAGAATATAATATGGAGAACTTGAGTCCTTGAAAGTGAGTCTGTAGGTTGTAGAATTAGTTCAGAATTTTGGAGAGTGAAGTTATCCATGCTGGTTCAGAGGGCAGATAGCTGTAGGGAAATAACTGTTCCTGAACCTGGTGGTGTGAGGTCGAAGGCTTCTGTACCTCCTGCCTGAAGGTAGGAGTGAGAAGAGAGCGTGGCCTAGATGGTGGTGTCTTGATGATGGATGTTGTTTTCTTGTGGCAACTCTCTCAATGGTGGGGAGAGCTTCACCTGTGATGGACTGTATTGTATCCACTGTTTTCATGGGCAGTGGTGTTCCATATCAGACCAGGATGCAACCAATTAGGATACTCTCCACTGTGCTAGATGTTTATCAAAGTTTTTGATGAACATCAATCTACCGGAACTTCTAAGAATGTAGAGACATTGTCATGCCCTCTTTGTTATGGCACTTGCGTGCAAACCCCAAGACAGATCTTCTAACACAAGGTTCCCAACCTGCAGTCCACAGACTCCTTGCTTAATGTTATTAGTCGATGGCATATAAAAGTCTGGGAACTCTTGCTCTAATATGATAACACCAAGTAATTTAAAGCTACAGATCCTTTTTACCACTGAAATCCTAATAAGGACTCTCTCACACACTTGTGGCTTCTTGTAATCAATAATCACTTCTTTGGCCTTTGGTTTTGGTTTTGGTATAGCTGGACTGAAAGCTAACTGCATTCACTCTCCAAAGTACTGTTCAAAATTGCACTGATATAGAACGTATCAAACTAAAGAAATCTGTGAGCAAGTGAATGGGATGGAATCCACATACTCTAAAAGATGAGCTAGAGGAACTCAGCAGGCCAGGCAGCCTCTATGGAGGAAAATGTACAATGATGATATGGATCCCTTTCAGCAGTCCAAATCATCGTCTGCCCGCCTGACCTGACGATGTTCCTCCAGCTTTTTGTATGCTGCTTCATATTCCATCATTTGCAGTCTCGTGTGTCTCCATCATCTATTGGTCTGTGAGGGAAAGGGAAACAGAGGGGAATATGAAAACAGAAGCAAGGGGAGACCATTTGACTGATCTGTCATCCAAGAAAATCATAGCTCGTGCTCTTTTTTCATTACCCTATTCCGGCACTATCTGTGCATCCCTTGATTTCTTAAATATCTAAAAATCTTCCACTTTCTGTGTTGAACAGACTATGGAGGAGGCCATTTGGCCCTTTGACTACCTGCTGGCCCTCTGTAGACCAATCAGTCCCCCATATTTTCCCCATGCTCCTGTGAAATAGGTCCATATCCAGTTCCTCTAATCTGACTTTTCCACCTCTCTAGCAGACAGCGAGGGCCAGATCAGAGCCACTTTCTGCCTAAAATGATTTTTCCTCTTAAATTCACTTCCAGTATTTCTCCCCCTTCTCTCTTTTTCCATTTCCCATTTTGACTCCACCTCTCATCCCTTCTCTTCTCCTTACTTGCTTATCATCTCCCTCTATTGCCCTTCACCTCTTCACCTGTCACCTCCCAGCTTCTCACTTCATCACCTCTCCCCCACCCACCCCCCTTCCCTTCACCTGACCTTCTAGTTTGTACTCCTTCTCCTCCCCCCACCTACTAAATTTTGGCTTCTTCCCCCTTCCTTTCCAGTCCTGATGAAGGGTCTCATCCCGAAATGTCAACTGTTTATTCCTCTCCAGATATGTTGCCTTTCGTGCTGAGTTCCTCCAGCATTTTGTGTGTGTTATGCTGGATTTCCTGCAACTGCAGAATCTCTTGCATTTTCCTCATAAATCTTATCTATCTTAAGTAATGAACTTTATGAGCTCAAATATAGATCTTTTTGTTTTGGATGTGGACGTAATTACCACCAACATAAAAGGAAATTCAGAGACACAGGAGACTGCGGATGCTGGAACCTGGAGCAACAACGCAATCTGCTGGAGGAACTCAGTGACTCACCCATTGCTTCAGGTTGAGATACTTCAGCTGCTAGACTGTAAGACAGTGGGGAGACAGCCAGTCTAAAAAGGTGGAAATAGAGCTGGAAAGTGGAATTCCGTAGGCCACTTCAGTATAGTTACGTGAAATCCTCAGATACGGTCCTTACAATCAGTTCCTAAAATATACACTCAGTGGCCACTTTATTAGGTACACCCGGACACCTGCTCGTAATTCCCCTGGGATTGTCCTGCACAAGGGCCTCGAGAGTTTACAGAGAATGGTGTGAAAAACAAAGGAAAACATCCAGTGAGCAACAATGCTTTGTTAATGACAGAAGTCAGAGGAGAATGGCCAGTCTGGTTCAAGCTGACAGGAAGGTAGCAGTAATTCACATAACCTGGTGTGACAATGGTGGTGTGCAGAAGAGCATCTCTGAACACACAACACATTGAATCTTGAAGTGGATGGGTACAGCAGCAGAAGACCATGACAGGTTCCACTCAAGTACCTCATAAAGTGGCTATTGAGTGTCTATCTCATATACCCAGTTTGTTCAGAGCACCCTTTAAGAAATACATGTACTATAGCTGATATCCTTAACCAGTTTTGGAGAAGCAATCATGTAGGATTTAGGCTTACATAATCAGGATCCTGAAGAAATGATGTGCGAGGGTTTGCCTTCTTTGTGGATTTAAGGTAAAATAAAACAAAACAGAATTGTGATAAAGATAGTCCTCTTCTATCAAAGCGCGATTGAGAATTAAAGGATCTAAGCTGTTAATCTGGAAGAGCATCATGCCGATATATTTAGAATATATCAAGCCAAACTTTTTACAGAAATATTTTTGATTATTTCTTATATGCAATTGAAATTTGAAACATTTGAGATTATAGGCTTATAGTAAATAAAATAAATGCTATTGCATTAATAAATCAATGGCACAGTAATGATACAGATTAAAATGAGCAATCAGTTCTTTCAAACATTTTCTTACACACTTTCCTCTGCTACATTGTTATTGGTTGGGACTGCAGAAGGCTTGCTCCTCACTGCATCTGTTCCTATCTTTGACAGGTCACTAAAGAACAATCTGGGAGACCATAGTGACAAAAGTATTCTCTTGTACTCGTTTCGGAAGTTCTGATTGAGAAGTCCGTAGATGATCGCATTAAGGCAGCTGTTGAAGTATGCCATGAAGTAGCTCATGATGAACAGCCACTCTGGGATTTTGTGTGCGGTCGCTGGAGGGTTAATGGCCACAGCTAAGCCAATGAAGTTCAGAGGCCCCCAGCAAACAGCGAACAACACGAAGACCACAAACATGGTGAGGAAATTTCTGAGGTCGCTGGGCTTCAACTTTGGTTCATCAGGTCTGACTCGTCGTTTGACCTGGATGACCAGGATCCAGATTCTCAGATAGCAGTAGGTCACCACGCCAATGGGGACTAGGAAGTGCACCACCACCACAGCAATTGTGTAATAAGAGCTTACGGTTTGTGTAAACGTACAGGAGAACACACGTGGATCATACTTCAAAGAGTTCACAAAGAAGTTTGGTATGATAGCGATAACTGTTAAGATCCAGGTCAGACACAGGTAGCAGATTGTGTGCTTGTAGCTGAATAGCTTCTCGTACCTGAAGCTATGGCAGATGTAACAGTACCTGTTGATTGCGATTGCAGTGATGTTGAAAACGGATCCGATTACACTTAAGCCCATCAGGAATCCACTAACCTGGCAGTGAATATCACCCAACGTCCATCCATTTTGGAAGATGGCAAATAAAATCAGAGGGTAAGGGTAAACTGCCACAACCAAATCGGCGACTGAAAGGCTGACGACAAAGATATTACCTGCAAAGAAAATTGGAAAATTTATGGATACAATTTTAAATCATCATCTATATTCATGACTTTGAATATATATCATTTTCCATCTAGGGGTAATTAAAGATAATAATTCTTGCCAAGATAGCAGGGATTTGGTTCCCTTGTCTTTACCTATCACCCCACGAGTCTCCATATCCAGTGCATCACTCCCCACAA
Source organism: Hypanus sabinus (assembly GCF_030144855.1). Classification (NCBI taxonomy): domain Eukaryota; kingdom Metazoa; phylum Chordata; class Chondrichthyes; order Myliobatiformes; family Dasyatidae; genus Hypanus; species Hypanus sabinus. The sequence continues at coordinate 17,281,231 of NC_082713.1, forward strand.
TTTCTGCCATCTCCAACAGGATCCTACCACTAAGCACACTTTTCTCTCCCTACCTGCCACATGTCCACTTTCCATAGAACAATACAGCACAGTACAGGCCATTCGGCCCACAATGTTGTGCCGGCCCTTAAACCCTGCCTCCCATATAACCCTCCACCTTAAATTCCTCCATATACCTGTCTAGAAGTCTCTTAAATTTCACTAGTGTATCTGCCTTCACCACTGACTCAGGCAGTGCATTCCATGCACCAACCACTCTCTGAGTAAAAAACTTTCCTCTAATATCCCCCTTGAACTTCCCTCCCCTTACCTTAAAGCCATGTCCTCTTGTATTGAGCAGTGGTGCCCTGGGGAAGAGGTGCTGGCTGTCCACTCTATCTATTCCTCTTAATATCTTGTGTACCTCTATCACGTCTCCTCTCATCCTCCTCCTCTCCAGAGAGTAAAGTCCTAGTTTTACTTAATCTCTGATCATAATGCATACTCTCTAAACCAGGCAGCATCCTGGTAGATCTCCTCTGTACCTTTTCCAATGCTTCCACATCCTTCCTATAGCAAGGCGACCAGAACTGGACACAGTACTCCAAGTGTGGCCTAACCAGAGTTTTATAGAACTGCATCATTACCCCGCGACTCTTAAACTCTGTCCCTTGACTTATGAAAGCTAACACTCCATAAGCTTTCTTAACTACCCTATCTACCTGATAGGCAACTTTCAGGGATCTGTGGACATGTACCCCCAGATCCCTCTGCTCCTCCACACTCCCAAGTATCCTGCCATTTACATTGTACCCTGCCCTGGAGTTTGTCCACCTCACACTTCTCCAGGTTGAACTCCATCTGCCACTGCTCAGCCCATTTCTGCATCCTATCAATGTCTCTCTGCAATCTTTGACAATCCTCAACACTATCCACAACACCACCAACCTTTGTGTTGTCTGCAAACTTGCCAACCCACCCTTCTACCCCCATATGCAGGTCGTTAATAAAAATCAAGAAAAGTAGAGGTCGCAGAACCGATCCTGGTGGGACACCACTAGTCATAACCCTCCAATCTGAATGTACTCCCTCCACCACGACCCTCTGCCTTCTGCAGGCAAGCCAATTCTGAATCCACCTGGCCAAACTTCCCTGGATCCCATGCTTTCTGACTTTCTGAATAAGCCTACCGTGTAGTACTGTGTAGAGATTGCTTTCTATGTGACTCCTTTGTCCACTAGTCCCTCGCCACTGATCTCCCTCCTGACACTTGCCCCTGCAAGCAGGACATGCACTACACATGCCCCTGCACCTTCTCCCTCACCACCATTCAACGCCCCAAACTGTCCTTTCAGGTGAGGCGACTCCTCTCACGCGAGTCTGTCGCAAGGGCCTGTTTTAGTACTGCATGACTCTATGAGTTAAATACTTTATCACATTTAATTTAATTTACTCCAAGAGGACCACAACCTTGTCTCTGGGTTTGGAAGCTTCAATGCCTCAATGACCTGGAGAGCCACATTAGTTGGAGTCAGGGCTTTATGCTTTGGCTCTTGGTAGGGTCACCCATGCCAAAAGGGTAGAGGCCAGGCTAAGAGTGGTCCACAAAATGCTGGAGGAACTCATCAGGCCTACGGAAAAGAGAAAACGGTCGATGTTTCAGGCTGAGGCCCTTCATCAGGACTGCATATGAGTCGACTGTTTGCTCTTGCCCGTAGATGCTGCCTAGCCTGCATTTTGTATGTATTGCTTTGGATGTCCAGCATCTGCAGACTTACTCATGTTCAAGCGTGGTCCACCAGTCCTCCAGGTTCAGGGGTTTACCTCAGGGAGAACAACCCTGACTGGTCAAACAGAATTGTTATGGAAACAGCAAAGAAGAATCCTTCTACATCTGATATTCCTGAGTCTCTCTGACAGCAGTGAAAACCAAGGGGAAGCTATTGACATGATGAAGAAAACCTTGAACACCACCAGAGAAAGAGGACCTTCATTGCTGCTTTAAATGCCAGTGGAATATTGGGCAGTAAGTTAGTAATTTCACCTCAAACCTTCATTTGCCTTTTATTTCTCCATTCTATATTTAAGTGATCAGTTTCTTACAGACTGTGGCATGAATTGAACATTGATCAATGATCACTGGCACTGTAGAGCTGTTGTGCTAACTGCATGCAACCATGCTGCCCTAATTCAATTCAATTCCATTCCATTCACAATTCCTCCATGTCTGTATATAGCAAGACTCAATCAACATTTGGGCATTGGTTCTTAAATAATGAGCTACACTTTTACCAGAGAAGTGCCCAGCAATGTGCATCTCCAACAACATGGAGTTATAGTGAAGTATGGCACAGAAACAGGCCCTTCAGCCCATCTAGTCCATGCCAAAACCATTTAAACTGCCTACTCCCATCGACCTGCACCGTCACCATAGCCCTCCATACCACTATTATCCATGTACCTATCCAACCTCTTAAACTTTGACATTGAACTCACATGCACCACTTGTGCTGGCATCTAATTCCACAATCTCTCGAACCTCTGCATAAAGAAGTTTCCTCTTCCCTTCATGATCCCCTTAAACTTATTACCTTCCACCCTTAACCCATGACCTCTCATTGTAGTCCCACCCAGCTTCAGTGGAAAAAACCTGCTTGCATAAACCCTATCTATACACCTCATAATTTTGTATACCTCTATCAAATCTCCTCTCAATCTTCTGTGTTCTAAAGAATACAGTCCTAACCTATTCTATCATTCCTTATAACTCAGATTCTCCAGACCCAGCAACACCCTTGTAAATTTTCTCTGCGCTTTTTAAATATTTTCTATAGGTAGGTGATCAAAACTGCACATAATACTCCAAATTAGGCCTACCAGCATTAATACAACTTCAACATAACATCCCATTTTCTGTACTCAATGCATTGAATTATGAAGGCCGATGTTCCAAAAGCTTTCTTTATGGCCCTATCTTCCTGTGATGCCACTTTCAATTAATTATGTAACTGTATTCCCAGATCCCTTTGCTCTAAAGCACTCCTCAGTACAATAACATTCAGTGTGTAAAACCTACCCTTGCTGGTCCTACCAAAGTGCAAAACCTCACAACTGCCTGCATTAAATTCCCTCCGTGATTTTTTAGCCAATTTTTCCAGCTGATGCGGATCCCTCTGCAAGCCATAATGGTCTTCATCACTGTCCACTGCACCCTCAGTCTTGGTGTCATCCGCAAATTTGCTGATCCAGTTGACCACATTATCATCCAGATCATTGCTATAGATGTTAAACAACAACAAAGGACCGTTCCCTGAGGCATAGCACTACTCACAGGCCTCCAGTCAGAGAGGCAACCTTCCACTACCTCTCTCTGGCTTCTTCCACAAAGTCAATGCCTAATCCAATTTACTACCCCATCCTGAATGCAAAGTGACTGAACATTCCTGACCAGCCACCCATGCAGGAACTTGTCAAATGCCTTATTAACGTCCATGTAGACAACATCCACTGCCTTGGCTTCATTTACTTCCCTGGTAACTTCCTTGAAAAACTCAATAAGATTGGTTAGACATGACCTACCACGTACAAAGCCATGCCGACTATCCCTAATCAGTTCATGTCTATCCAAGTACTTATATGCCCAATCCCTTAGAATACCTACTGGTAACTTTTCCACAACTGATGTCAGATTCACTGGCCTATAATTTCCTGGTAGCTTTTTAGAGCCTTATTTAAACAGCGGAACAACACTAGCTACCCTCCAACCCTCCGGTAACTCTCCTGTAACTAAGGATGTTTTAAATATAAAGTTTGTATCTCTGCTAGGGCCCTGGCAATTTCTGCACTTGCCTCCCGTAGGGTCCAAGGGAACACCTTGTGGGGATTTATCCACCCTGATTTGCCTCAGCGTAGCAAACTCTTCCTCCTCTGTACAGGGTCCATGAAGTTGATGCCGCTTTCCCTCACCTCTATAGACTCTGTATCCATAAATACAGATTCAAAGATTACTGTTAAGATCTCCCTCATCTTTTTGGCTCCACACATGGATTTCCATGCCGGTCTTTCAGAGAACCAGTTTTGTCCCTAGCAATCACTTTGTTCTTAACATACCTGTAGAATCTCTTAGGATTCTCCTTCACATTGCCTGCTAAAGCAACTTCATGCCTTCTTTTAGCCTCCTACTTACTAAAAGTAAACCTTTGCCAGAAAACAGCCTGTCCCAATCCACGCTTACCAGATGAGCTCTGATACCATCAAAATTGGCCTTTCTCCAACTTGGAATCCCAACCCATGACCAGAACTATCTTTTTGCATATTTACTTTGAAACTAATGTCATTGTGGTCACTGGATGCAAGTGCTCTCCTACACAAGCTTCAGTCACCTACCCTGTCTTATCACCAAATAGCAGATCCAGTATCGCATACTATCTTATTAGGATTTCTATATACTGATGAAGGGAACTTTCCTGAACCCATTTGTCAAACTCTATCCCATCTAGTCCTTTCACAGTATGGGATTCCCAGTCAACATGTGGAAAGTTAAAATCACCTACTATAACAATCTTATGCTTCTTTCAACAGTCTGCGATCCCTTTACAAATTTGTTCCTCTAAATTCTTAGGGCTGTTGGGTCATCTGTAATATAGCCTGATTAATATGGTCATACCTTTCTTATTTCTCACTTCCACCCAAAATGCCTCATGTTGAGTCCTCCAGTCTGCCCTGATGGAGCACTACCATGACAGCTTCCCTGACTAGTTATGTACCCCTCCTGCTTTAATCCCTCCCACTCCATCATGTCTAAAACAACAGAACTCTGGAATACTGATCGCCCGTCCTGCCCCTCCTGCAACCAAGCCTCACTAATGGCTACAATCTCATAATTGCAGGTGTTGATTCATCCACCTTTCCTAGAATACTTTTTGCATTGAAATATGTGTAGTTCAGGACACTAGTCGTACCATGCTCAACTTTCCGATTCCTGACTTTGTCTGAGGTCCTACCAAAATCTGTCTCCACAACCTCTCCGCTAAGTGCTCTGGCACTCTGGTTCCCACCTCCCTGCAATTCTGCTTGCAACAGAAAGCCATTGGTTTTGATGGAGACGTAAGAGAGTCTGCAGATGCTGGAACTCTAGAGAACCTCTACAAAAAATGCTGAAGGAACTCAGCAGGACAGGCAACGCCCTTCTGCCAACCAGCACATCTGTACACCTGTCTTAATGCCCTGCCACCCGCAACACCTCCACCAACCCCCCCTCCCCCAATTCCGCAACTCACTGTCACACTCTCATCCTGCACTGATCACTTCTCATCTTTAATTGCTGCCATTTCACATATTTACACAACTGCTTGTTTTATCATAATAGTGTCAGTGACATTACACCTGCACCTCACACTTTATGTCAACCTGTCAATCTTCAGGACATGTCACTCAGGGACTTCTGCTAATATGCTGTTACTGTATATTCTGGATCATAACTATATGTGCTGTGTGTGACTTTATGCATTGTGTTTTGTACCTTGGCCCCATAGGAACAATGATTCATTTAGCTGTATGCATGCGTGTGTAAGGTTGAATCACAATAAACTTGAACGAATTGAACTTTGTCTATAGAGAGATTTGTACATTCAACGTTCTGGACTGAGACCATTCATCAGAACTGAATATTGTTAGAGCTACATTCACCTTTGCAAGTGGAGAGTATTTGACCTTATCCTTGACATAACATGGATAGCAGGAAGTGATTCCTGAAGGGTCGCAGCCCAAAACATTGACTGTTCATTTCCCTCCATAGATGCTGCCTGACCCACTCAGTTCCTCCAGCATGTTCTGTACTCCACCAACGTTGATATCCTTTGGCATACTTATTGCCTAGATATCACTAGACCAGTGGTTGCTTATCAAGGTCAGAAGCAGGGTGACCTTTAGTAAATCCTCAGGTTATACAGCATGGAAACAGGTTGTTCATCCTAACCCAGCCAGGCCAATCATGATGCTTATCTAAGCAAGATCCAATTGGCAACATTTGCCTCCTTTTGCTCTAAACCTTCTCAACCTGCACACCTGTCCAAATGTCTTTTAAATGTCAGAGGTTTGTATGCTCCACTAAGACTTCCTATCAGTCATCTAAATCTGATTGAACACTGCCTCCATCATTCCAATTTCTCTTCACGTAACTGTACCACTGTTTGCGTGCGACAGTGGCCGCACCATGGTACCCCACTGCAGCAGGTGGGATAAACTAGGTAAGGGTTGCTAGTTTGTCTCAAACACTGGTAAGATAAGGAAATGCCAGTCCTGGTATCCAAGTCATCCCAACCACAAACCGTTCCAGCTGCTACTATCAGCAGCATAAAAGCCAAGACCAACAGGCTCTGGTACAACTTCTTCCACTAGGCCATCAGACTGATTAATTCATGCTGACACAATTGTATTTGTATGCTATATCGACTGTCCTGTTGTACATACTATTTATTACAAATTACAATGATCCCGAGGTCTGGGTGGATGATCTCATCCACCCAGTCCACTGGAACTGACTTCACACGGGAGGACAGGCATATCCCAATCTCACTGGCATTTGAGGCAAACCAGCTACCCTCACTTGGCTTAGCCCGTCTGTTAAAGTGCTGTACCAGGGGGGTGCGGCCGGTGTCGCATGCAAATGGTGGTGTTGTCACATGAAGAGAAATTGAAGTGATTGAGGCAGTGTTCAGTCAGGTTTAGGTGACTGAGAGGAAATCTTAGTGGGGCATACAAACTTTGGACAACATTTAAAAGACATTTGGACAGGTGTGCAAGTAGGAAAGGTTTAGAACAATAAATTACTAATTGAGTTGTGAAAGCAACACCTCCTGGTGATAAGCTCATTCTGATGGGTGACTTCAGTGCCAGGTAAGCAATCACCCCAAAAGCTGGAAAGGAGTACTAAGACACTACAGTGTTGTTAAACTCAACATCAATGGCCTAATGCTGCTCTGGTTATCACTAACACACTCTTTAGACAGTACAAAACAACACGGATGCACCCCAGATCCAAGCAACAGCATTGGTTAAATACATCATTTGTCACAGACGGGACACTGGTGATTTCAAGATCACTAGAGTCATGCTTGGGGCTGAGTGCTGAACTGATCATTGGCTGGTTAGAACAATCCTCTCACTGCACATTATACAACTGCACAAAATAAACCAAAAGTAATCTGACAACCTCTTGATACCAACAGGTTGCAGCACCATAAGTAGTGGGAGCTTGTCCCCATTACCATCCCCGGCTATAACAACCTGAAGGAACCACACTGCTAATCACCACATGCCACACACAGAGATCCGTTTATTCCTTCTCCCTGTTTATCAACCTCATTCCAAATCTAAGCTAGTATATAATCTCCAATCGTACTTGCATAGATTTTGAACTCCATCTTCCATCGTGGGATAATTGGCCTTCAGAGTTAATGGCTTTCTGGAAATCTAAGTACGCTGTCATCCACTCTTCCAAACTTATCTATTCTATCAGGTACATCCTCAAAATCTCTACAGGGCTTGTCAAACATAATTACTTTTCTATAAATCCCTGTTCACTTTGTCTATTCTAACAGACATATTTGAAGCTATTGAGTGAGCTGTTGCATTGATTGATAAAACTGACTCAGAGGTCGATTTATTTTATTTTCTATATTTCTTTCTTGTTATAACATACTGTACTTCATAATAGACTATCATTTCACTACTGCTGACTCTGGGTCAAATGGTTTCCTTGTTTTCGCCTCCCTCATCTTTTAATTTTATCCATTAATTCTACAACTACTTCTTTTAGTTCTCTAGTTGTACTGTAGATTATCCAGTGCTGGTAACTTATCACTTCTGACTTGTTAATTTCTCAGCGCAGTTTTTAAATAATACTACTTTTTATCAGATTCTTAGATCTCTTTCAGAGAATCTATTCTGGGCCCAACATACTGACATAATTACGAAGACACATCAGCAGCTATAGCTCATTAGGAGTCTGAGGAGATTCCATACGTCACAAAAGACGCTAGCAAATTTCTACAGATGGAGAGCATTCTGACTGGTTACATCACTGTCTGGTATGGAGGAGCCAATGCACAGGATCAGATGGAGCTGCAGAGGATTGGAGATTCATCCTTCTCTATTGTGGGCACTAACCTCCCCACCATCATGTTCAATAGGTGATGCTCATGAAGGACCCTCACCATTCAGGAAATGCCCCTTCTCATTAATATCATCACTGAGGTACAGAAGACTGAAGAGGAAGTCAACATTTTAGCTACTGCTTCTTCTTCTTCTTTGACATCTGTGGTGAACTACATATACCTGTCTGGACACGCCCCCCCCCCCCCCCGCTGACTGCTCCTGTGGCTCCTCCCACAGACCCCTGTATAAAGGCAATTGAAGGCACTGCTCCTCCCTCAGTCTCCAGGATGTCGTGTGGTGGTCTCTTGCTGCTGACGGTGCTTTCTTCCAGCTAATAAAAGCCTATCTCACCTCACGTCTCCAAGAATTGTTGATGGTGCATCAACATCAGATTTCTGAACAGACCATGAGCCCATAAACACTACTTCACTATTTAACTTTTTGGGGGTATTATTTATTTATTTATTTTTAATAAATTCTTATTGTAATTTACAGTCACTTTGTATTGTACTGTATTGCTCCTACAAAACAACAAACTTCATGGAATGTGTCTCTGATAATAAACCTGAGTTTGATATGCCAAGAATTTCAGGAAAGCCATTTGTGGTCTCTTCGATGAAGACAGAACAAGTTAGAACATAAGAACATAAGAAATAGAAGCTGGAGTAGGCCATCTGGCCCATCAAGTCTGCCCTACCATTCAATAAGATCATTGCTGATCTGTCCATAAGCTCAGCTCCATCTACCCCATAACCCTTAATTCTCTTACTATGTAAAAACCTATCTGTTTCTTAAATATATTTAGTGAGGAAGCCTTAACTGCTTCCCTGGGCAGAGAATTCCACAGATTCACCACTCTTTGGGAAAAACAGTTTCTCCTCATCTCCATCCTAAATCTTCTCCCCTGAATGTCCCCTAGTTCTAGTCTCACCTACCAATGGAAACAACTTTCCTACTTCTATCTTATCTATACCTTTCAAAATTTTGTATGTTTCTGTAAGATCCCTTCTCATTCTTCTGAACTCCAGAGAGTATAGTCCCAGGTGATTCTAGCTGTCCTCATAGGTTAACCCCTTTTTCCCTGGAATCAACCTGGTGAACCTCCTCTGCACTGCCTCCAAAGCCAGTATATCCTTCCTCAAGTATGGAGACCAGAAATGCACACAGTACTCCAGGTGTGGCCTCACCAGTACCCTGTACAATTGCAGCATGACTTCCTGCTCTTAAATTCAATCCTTCTAGCAATGGCCAACATTCTGTTTGCCTTCTTAATAAACTGTTGTAACTGCAAGCCAACTTTTTGTGATTCATGAACAAACACTCCCAAGTCCCTCTGTACAACAGCATGCTGCAAACTTTCACAATTTAAATAATAATCTGCTCTTCTATTATTTCTTCCAAAGTGGATGATCTCGCTATACCAACGTTGTATTCCATCTGCCAGACCTCAGCCCACTCACTTAACCTATTTATATCCCTCTGCAGACTCTCCACATCTTCTGTACAATTTGCTTTTCCACTCGGTTTAGTGTCATCAGTAAATTTTGCTACGCTACACTCAGTCCCCTCTTCCAAATCATCAATGTAAATGGTAAACAGCTGTGGGTCCAGCACCAACCCCTGCGGCATCCCACTCCCTGACTGCCAACCGGAGAAACACCCATTTATACCAACTCCCTGCCTTCTATCGGTTAACCAATCCACTATCCATGCCAATACACTTCCTCCGACTCCATGCATCTGTATCTTATTTATAAGTCTCTTTTTCGGCACAACATGGAGGTTAGAAACATAAAGGGCTATAGGTAACCCTAGGTAATTTCTGAGGTAAGGACATGCTCGGCACAGCATTGTGGGCCGAAGGGCCTGTATTGTGCTGTAGGTTTTCTATGTTTCTATGTTTCTAATAAAGTGGCCACTGAGTGTATATTCATGCCTTTCTGCTGCTGTAGCCCATCCACTTCAAAATTCAACATGTTGTGCTCTTATAACACTGTTATAGCATGTGGTTATCTAGCTTACTCTCACCTTCTTGTCAGCTTGAACTAGTCTGGCCATTCCCCTCTGACTTTCTTCATTATTAACAAGGCGTTTTCACCCACAGAACTGGCATTCAATGCATTTTTTTTATTTTCACGCCATTCTCTGTTAATACCAAGAAACACAATTTTAAGGTGATTGGGGGAAAATACAGGCGGATGTTAGAGGTAGATTTTTTTTGCATAGAGAGTGGTAAATGCATAGAATGCCCTACCAGAAGTGGGGGTAGATACAGAAATATTAGGGCCATTTAACAAAGTCTTAGATAGGTGTATGGATGCTAGAAAAATGGAAGGCTACGTGGAAAGGAAGGGTTAGGTTGATCTTAGAATAGGTTAAAAGGTTAGCACAACATCGTGGGCCAAAGGACCTGTACTGTTCTATGACTGATTCCATAAGAAATCAGAAGGAAATATCTGTCATTGGAGGCTACATGTAGGGTTGGGATTTTAAACCTTTAGCTGAATTCTGCTGATTTTTGACAGCAGCCTTGGCAGGTTGGAGACACAGCAAATTATCTTCACTCGGTCTACAAGAGGAGGAACTAGAGCATTGATATTGATTATGAAATGTCCCGAAGTATTGAAAGATGGTTTTGGAAGTTCAATCAACTTGACCTCTGCAAACGATCACAAACTGCACTGTGATGAGGGCCGGTCAATTTGGTGAACGCTTAAAAGAAATGTGTTGTATTAATTACAGTAAGATTTCTATTTCATTGTATTTTATTTCTCTATATTTAATTAGGAGTTTGAGATTCAGTATGTCACCAAAGACTCTAGCGAATGCAGCATGGAGAGCATTCTAACTTGTTGCATCACCTCTTAGTATGCAGGGGCCATTGCACAGGATCGGGAAAGGCTGCAGGAGGTTGGAAACACAGTCACCTCCATTATGGACACTAGCCTCCCCAGAATCAAGGACTTCTTCAAAAGGCGATACCTCAAAAACGACATCCATCATTAAGGAACCCCATCACCTTCTTCTCCTTGCTACCATCAGAGAGGAGGTGCAGGAGTCGATAAAAACACACACAGTGATTTAGAAACAGCTTCTGCACCTCCACCATCAGCTATTTGAACAGATAATGTACAAACCCATAAACACTACTACACTACTTTTACTCTCTTTTTGCACTACCTATTTAATTTTATATAAATTTCTTGGTGTGATTTATTGCATTTTCTATTGCTTCTTACTACTGCCATGAAGTAACAAAATTTCACGACATATTAAACCTGATTCCACTTCTTCTCTGTTTCTCATCCAAATATTTCCTGGAGAAAGAGATTTGGCTTTGGTATAAAATCACATCCACCATAATGACAGCTTGATTTTAAATTTAATTTCACACCCATTCCTCTGATTATAGGGTACTTTTAAACGAATGCAAACAAAGTGTTGGAGGAACTCAGGAGGCAGGCAGCATCTATGGAAATGAATAAATAGTCGACGTTTCAAACTGAGATCCTTCATCAGAACTGGAAAGACTGAGAAGTCACAGAAAAAAAAATTCTTTCTTTTCCTCTTCTTCTCTTCCTTTCTCAGTTCAGAAGGGTCTTGGCCTGAAACATCAATTGTTTATTTGTTTCCATAGATGCTACCTGACCTGCTGAATTCGACCATAGGACCATAGATATAGGAACAGAATTAGGCCGTTCAGCCCATCAAGTCTGCTCCACCATTCCATCATAGCTGATCCTAGATCCTACTCAACCCCATACACCCGCTTTCTTGCCATAACTTTTGATGCCCTGGCTGATCAGGAAACTATCAACTTCTGCCTTAAGTATACCCACAAACTTGGCCTCTACCACAGCCTGTGGCAGAGTACTCCACAGACTGACAACTCTCTGGCTAAAAAAATTCCGCATTACCTCAGTTCTAAAAGATCCCCCTCAATTTTGAGGCTGTACCTTCTAGTTCCTCCAGCATTTTGTGCATGTTGCTTTGGGTTTCCAGCATCTGCAGATTCGTTCATATTTGTGATACTACTTTTAAAGGAGTCTTTATGGACTGAGAGGGTCTTATTTAAGAATCAGTGGATTGTGTGACACGATTCTCTTAAAGTGTTCTGTCGGAACAACTATACTGCTGCTTTGGCTTCAGTGGAAATATTCTCTTGTGCTGGCCTGCCAAAAGAAATCCTAATTTCTTATTTTTGAAGTTTCAGAGGGACTTGAGTCAAATATGAGTTGGGGAAATGATGCACATTGTTAACTGCAGATATCTGAATCAAGCAATTCAATAAAATCTTAGAGCAAGTAACTTTAATGTTTGCACAGCAGTTTAGTATTCACTGAGGTAATCTGTTAGTGTGCACATACTGTTTAAGTTATGTGAATGCAATAATTTATCTGAATTTAAGCAGAAAGTTGCTTCTAAATTGAATGGAGCACCATGCTAGTTTAGCAGTCAGGGAGACAATATTTCAGTTTGGGGTGTTGGAGTTCGATTCCGATGTCGTACATTTTCCCTGTGGCCACGTGGGTTTTACTCCTGGTGCTCCGCTTTCCTCTCACAACCTGAAGACTTACTGGTTAGCAGGCTAATTGGCTATTGTAAATCATCCTGTGAAGTTGGTGGGTTGCTGAGATGGAAGGGCTGTATCTCCAAATTACTAAATTAGTGATTCAACAGTCCTTGATCCATAAATAAGTTTAAGCTTCAAAGGAAATTTCAAAGTTCAAAGTAAATTTATTATCAAACTACGTACATGTCACCATGTACTGCCCTGAGATTTATTTTCTTGTGGAAATCCACAGCAGCAGTAGAACAATGAAGTACAGTAGAATCAATGAAAACCTAGAGAGAAACAAAAACTAACAAGCAATCAATGTGCAAAAGAAATAAATAATACTAAGAACATGAGTTGTATAGTCCGTGGTTGTGTTCGGTGATCCGTTCAGGAATGATGTGAGGTGAGGTGGAAAAAAGCTTACTGTAAATTATTGGCAAGTAGAGATTTATCTGTAAATTAAAGATGACTTTTGGGACTTTGGTTCATGCAAATCTGAAGCCACATTTTTCTTCGTTACAACACAACAATAATTAATTGGTACTCTCTGGAGGTCTAAGATTGATTGCGGTGATAAATTATTATGCATTTTTAATTAATTAAGCTGTATCTCAAAAGGCAACTTGTTCTTTCAAATGAGTAAACCATCCCTGCCATTTCAGAAGAACATAATTGAAAAAATTTGACCCAGAAACGAGGAGCTGAAGAATAAGAGGCCTGGTGACTGTCATATACTTGTTACATATGTAAATATAGTTACACAAATAAGTCATGGGCACAGATTGCAGTAATATAATCATGCATCTGTATGATACAAACATGGAAGCGCTTAGAGTTAGAATAAACACTAAAGAGCTGGTCACTGACTTCAGGTGGAGGGTGGGGTGTACAGGGAAGGGGTGATACACATGCTTCTGCTTATATCAACATCACTAAGATCAAAAGGGTTGAGAGCTTCAAGTTCCTGGGTGTGAAAATCACCAATAGCCTGCCCTGACCCAACCAGATAGACATTACAGCACCTCTTCTTCCTCAGGAGGCTAAAGAAATTTGGCATGTCCCCTTTAACCCTCACAAAATTTTATCGATGCATCATAGAGAGCATCCTACTTGGAAGCACCATGGCCTGGAGCGGCAGCTACCCTGCACACGACTGCAAGAAATTGCAGAGAGTTGTAGACAAAATTCAGCACATCAGGAAACCAGACTCCCCTCCATGGTCTCTGCCAACTCTTCTCTCTGCCTCAGTAAAGTGGCTGGCATAATCAAAGACCCCAGCCACTCAATGCATTCTCTATTGTCTACCCTCCATTTGGACAGAATGTACAAAAGCGCTCACTAATAGGCCCAAAGGACAGTTGCTATCTTTCTATTAAAAGACAACTGATGGTCCCTGAGCATAATAAGGACTCTTGATCTCACAATCTACCTCATTATGATCCTTCACCTTATTGTTTTCCTCCACTGCACTTTCTCTGTAACTGTAACACTTTATTTTGCACTTTATTACTGCTTTAACTTGTGTTACCTCAATGCACTTATGCAATTAACATCTGTATGAACAATGCGCAAGACAAACTTTTCAATGTATCTTGGTACATGTGACAATAATAATAAACAATAATAAACCAATTTGACGATTTACCAAATTAGCAATTAGATCAAATAAAAACTAAGTGTGCAATGGTCAAAGTTGAGAGTGTTGCTTTACTGAGGTACTGATCAGAGCTGTGAAGTTGTGTGTGAGTTATATTGATAGGGCTATGATTAGGATTAGCATTACATTGTCATTACTACTTAATCACCTAATCACAATCTAAGAATAAACATTAAAACTCATACCAATAGATGCAACACACAGTGACTTGTGAAATAGAGTACAACTTGATAAACTGGTGTAATCCTAAATATGACACCAGTGACTTCTTTTGCTAGTTTTAATTGCCAGCAAGAGTCCTAATAACATGGGAGAAAACTGCAATTACTGCTTCAAGAGTAAAGGTTTATTTATGAATCCATAACAGGAATTTAAGAAATTGGAATTCAGGGAAAAAAATCAGTATTGGAAAAATTAAGCCATAAGACATAGAAGCAGAATAAGGCCATTCAGCCCATCAGGTCTGCTCCACATGGTGCCACAGTAGTGCAGCCGTTAGTGCAAAGCTATCACAGCTTGGGGCGTTTCAGAGTTCAGAGTTCAATTTGGGCACTGTGCTGTAAGGAGTCTCTGTATGCCTTCCCCTTGGAATGCATGGGCTTTTCTCATATGCTTTTGTAATTGTACAATGTTCCATGAGTAGGTTAGGATTAATCAGAGTTATGGGGTTGCTGGGGTAGCATGGCTTGAAGAGCCAGAAGGGCCTGCTCCATGCCGTGTTGTTAGATAAATAAATTACCCCTCTCAATCCTATCCTCTTGCCTTCTCCTTGCAACCTTTGATACTCTGACTAATCAAACTTTAAATAAACCCCCACTTTAAATAAACCCAGCGATGGCCTCCACAGTCATCTCTTGCAATGAATTCCAGGGATTCATTGCCCTCTGACTGAAGAAATTCCTCCTCACTTCTGTTCTACAGATACACTGGGCTGGCCACACCACTCTCTGCAGAGTCCTACGATTGAGGGAAGTACAGTTCCCATACCAGGCAGTGGTGCAGCCAGTTAGGATGCTCTCAATTGCGCCCTGTAGAAAATTCTTAGAGTTTGGGTGCCCATAACAAACTTTTTCAACTGTCTGAGGTGAAAGAGGTGCTGTTGTGCCTTTTTCACCACACAGCGGTATGTACAGACCCACGTGAAATCTTTGGTGAAGCTTATGCCAAGGCACTTAAAGCTGTTCACCCTCTCAAACCCAGATCCATTGATATCAATAGGGATTAGCCATCTCCATTCCTCCTGTAATCCACAACCAGCTCCTTTGCTTTTGTGACGTTGAGGGAGAGGTTGTTTTCTTGACACCACTGTGTCAGAGTGATGACTTCTTCTCTGTAGGCTGCCTCATTATTATTTGAGATTAGGCCAATCTGTGTAGCATCATCAGCAAGTTTAATTAGCAGATTGGAGCTGTGGTGGCGACACAGTCATGGGTATACAGAGAGTAAAGGAGGGGGCTTAGTACACAGACCAGAGGGGCACCTGGGTTGAAGGTCAGAGGGTTGGAGGTGAGGGAGCACACTCTTACCACCTGACAGAAAATCCAGGATGCATGCAGCTACACAAGGCAGGGTGAAGGCTGAGGTCTCTGAGCTTCTTGTCTGAGCCTGGTGGGAATTATGGTGTTGAATGCCAATTCAACATTATAAAAAGTGGTTTAAATTGTTTACAGAGCAGTATAGTGACTGAGGTGGGTGGAGTAGCTAACTGGAAAAGTTGATCAGATTAACTGCCTGTGGGAAGAAATTTTGTGGGATGGCATGAGGTTACTGTTTTAATAGCCGTATAGCACTTTCCAGAAAGCAGCTTTTAGAAAAGGTCATTTGCTGGGTCGGTAGTGTAGGATCCAGAATGATTTTTCCCGGCCATTTCTTTGCTCTGGACACATGCAAGTCCTGCATGTTGGTAAACTGCAGCTAATGGCTTTTCAGATGGCCTGACAGTTTGCTCTAGTTATAGACAATAGACAAAGGTGTGGGAGTAGGCCATTCGGCCCTTCGAGCCAGCACCACCATTCATTGTGATCATGGCTGATCATCCACAATCAATACCCCATTCCTGCCTTCTCCCCATATCCCTTGACTCCGCTATCTTTAAGAGCTCTATCTAACTCTTTCTTGAAAGCATCCAGAGAATTGGCCTCCACTGCCTTCTAAGGCAGATAATTCCATAGATCCATAGATCTCTGGGTGAAAACTTTTTTCTGGAACGCCATTCTAAATGGCCTACCCCTTATTCTTAAACTGTGGCCTCTGGTTCTGGACTCCCCCAACATCGGGAACATGTTTCCTGCCTCCAGCGTGTCCAATCCCTTAATAATCTTATATGCTTCAATCAGATCCCCTCTCATCCTTCTAAATTCCAGTGTATACAAGCCCAGTCACTTCAATCTTTCAACATATGACAGTCCTGCCATCCCGGGAATCAAGCTCGTGAACCTACGCTGCACTCCCTCAATAGCAAGAATGTCCTTCCTCAGATTTGGAAACCAAAACTAAACACAATACTCCAGGTGTGAGAAGATACGGTACCAAACCAGACAGAAATGGCTGACTAGAGATAACTTTATCGTCCCTTCTAACACCTAGGCTGAGAGCAAGCATGAAACTACAACCCAAAGACTGTAAGGATCAATGGCATGAAGAAAATAAGTGGCTTAGACACACTTAAACAAGCCTCAGCATATCCAATAAAATCACAGTTTTTTGAATGCCAGCCCCATCAAGGACACTTGGTAAATAAGGATCACATGAATAATAAAGTCACACAGATATTTTGTTTGGTCTGTGAATTAAATAAAGCTTTTATTATCCTGACAGTCATGCAATAATCTTTTACTTAATGAATGGCAGCAATTTTTTAAAATGAAAAATTGTTTCTCGTTAGACTTCATAATTATACAGTGTCCTATAGAGATGGAGAAGAACTTGATATAGTCACTTAGTCAAATTGCTAACTGCTTCTGCAACAATACTTTGCTGAGATTGTTTGATGCCTGCAAAGCTGAGCTCTCTCGTCAGCTACAAATAAGCTTCATTTTTCAAAACAACCTTGGAGAAATAAACAGCCTACAGTTTGCCACTCCTGTATACTTTAGAGCACTATTCTTCAAATAATTCAACAGTCAGTGCCTGCAGAGATATCCATTTTTTTAAAATATAGAGACACAGCACAGTAACAGACCCTTTATCCCAATGAGCCCACACCACCCAATTTCACCCATGTGACCCGTTAACCTACATGGGCAGAAACCAGAGCACTCGGAGGAAACCCACACAGTCATGTGCAGAATGTACAAACTCCTTTCAGACACCCTGATCGCTGGCACCGTAAAGTGTTACGCAAACCGCTGCTCTACCGTGCCACTCTAAATGAATTATCTCTTTTGAAGTTCTAATATTCGATTTGCTTTGATCAGATCAATTTCAGATTTATTTATCGCATTTATACCAAAACATACAGTGAAGTACAACATTGGTGCTAACAGGCCATCACAATCTGAGGATGTCCTGGAGGCAGACTGCAAGTGTTGTACACGTGGGCATGCTATATCCCGGTGCCAACATAGCATGCCCACAGTGCTTGGGAGAACCACACAGAACAAGACAAGACAGAACTTACCAAGCAACAAAGCAACAACAGCGAAACAAGACCCATTCCTCCTTCCATCTATCCACCTACCCACACGCACGGTCCTCTAAACCCAGGACGGGCCATCTTCTTTGGCCTCCAGTGGACTGGTGGATTTGCAGGTACTGGGCCATTGATTTCCCCAGCACACTTGTAGAGATTTCTAAATTTGGGGCCGCGGACATCAGTCCTCGACTTCTGGACTTCGATCAACCTTTGGGCTTCAAATCTGCACCTCCAATTGACATTTTGTCTTTGATCTGGGCCTCCCATCAACCTTCAAGGTTCAATCTGGAACTCTGAACGACCTTTGAGCTTCAATCTTCACTATTGACCCAGGTCTCCCCAAAGTCTAGGAACCTGGATGAGAGCTATTAAAGTTATTTGTAAACCCTTTGACTCTGATATGACAGACAGCAAATATGTTCAACACTAACTTGTGACCATAGTAAAATCTGACAAAAGATGCTGGAATAGTTACTACAAGTATGGGTAACTAGATTAAGTCAAAACATTCTTTAATGCTTTAGCTTGGCATTGATATCAAAACCTAATTACTTTCTTCTAGGCAGATATAATCCTGTCAATTATTTGTGTCAATAAGGCTGAAACCAGATAAAATTAAGAATAATCAGGTTGGAATCTGCAGGCCCCATAAACTTGCAAATTCAAGTTGTTAATTGGTTGATATTTATTGAACACATCACTTCTGATCTCTGTCTGTTTCCCCTGCTTAGGGTGTGCTCACTCACAAATGATGCAAATTTATTAATGTGTGAATTTGAAGAGGGAAGCCAGTGATATTATTTTTTCCATGTCCCGTATCAGCAGACACTCATCTTGCCCATATCAGATGAATGTTGAGAGACAAAGCCAGGTTATCAAGATAATCATTAATTGATGCTCTTAACCCTGTTGGTTATTTCCTTCTCAGATGAAGTGCCTGTAAATCATGGGCCCAGTGCCTCCTCTTATTCTTCTCCTTTGAAACAAGTAGTCTAACAGCCAAATGTTTTGCACTTTAGGAGGACAAACCAAGTTAGTTAAACTCAGCAAATGATAGGGCACTGAGCTTGGTCTTCTGGATGAGTTAGCAAATCGGGTTAGTCAATGGCTTCGCAGGAGAAGCCAAAGAGTGGTTGTAGATGGTTGCCTCTCTAACTGGAGGCCTGTGATTAGTGAATTGCTGCAGGGATCAGTGCTGGGTCCATTGTTTGTCATCTGTATCAAAGATGTGGATGACAAGGTAGTAAACCGATCAGCAAATTTGTGGATGACACCAAGATTGAGGCCATAGTAGACAGCAAAGAAGGGTATCAAAGCTTGCTGTGGGATCTGGTCCAGCTTGAAAAATGGCAGACGGAATTTAATGCAGACAAGTGTGAGGTGTTGCACTTTGGAAGAACAAACCTGAGTATGGCTTAGCAGCAAAAGGCAGAGCACAGAGGAATGCAGTAGAACTATGAGATTTGAGAATGGATACTGATCAATAACTGGGATATTGAGTAAGACACTGGCGAACATTGTGTGCAGCTCTGTTTGCATACCTACGGGAAATATATAAGACCATAAGACATAGGAGCAGAATTAGGCCATTGGCTTCCACAGCTGCATGTGGTAACAAATTCCACAAATTCAACACCCTTTGGCTAAAGAAATTTCTCCGCATCTCTGTTTTGAAAGGGTGCCCCTCTATCCTGAGGGTCTGCCCTCTTGTTCTAGACGCTCCTACCATGGGAAACATCCTTTCCACATCTACTCTATCTGGGCCCTTCAACATTTGAAAGGTTTCAATGAGATCCCCCCTCATCCTTCTGAATTCCAGCAAGCACAGACCTAAAGACATTAAACACTCTTTGTATGATAACCCTTTCATTCCTGGAATCACCCTTGTGTGCCTCCTCTGGACTCTCTCCAATGCCAGCACATCTTTTCTAAGATGAGGGGCCCAAAACCGTTCACAAAACTCAAGGAGAGGCCTCGCCAGTGCCTTATAAAGCCTCATAATCACAGCCTTGCTCTTGTATTCTAGACCTCTTAAAATGAATGCTAACATGGCATTTGCCTTCCACACCACTGACTCCACCTGCAAATTAACCTTCAGAGTGTTCTGCACAAGGACTCCCAAGTCCCTCTGCATCTCAGATTCCTGGATTTTCTCCCTATTTAGAAAATAGTCCGCACATTTATTTCTACTTCCAAAGTGCACAACCATGCATTTTCCAACATTGTATTTCATTTGCCATTTTCTTGCCCATTCTCTTAATCTGTCTAAGTCTTTCTGCATCCTACCTGTTTCCTCAACACTATCTGCCCCTTCACCAATCTTCTTATCATCTATGAAGCTGCAACAAATCTATCTATGCTATCATCTAAATCATTTCAATACAGCATAAAAAGGGGTCCCAACACCGACCCCTGCGTAACACCACTAGTCCCTGGCAGCCAACCAGAAAAGGATCCTTTTATTCCCACTCACTGCCTCTTACCAATCAGCCAATGATCGAATAACGTTAGTTACTTTCCTGTAATACCACGGGCTCTTAACTTGATAAGCAGCCTCATGTGTGGCACCTTGTTAAAGGACTTCTGAAAGTCCAAATATACAACATCCACTGCATCCCCTTTATCTATCCTACTTGTAATCTCCTCAAAAGAATTCCAACAGGTTCATCAGGCAGGATTTTCCCTGAAGGAAACCATGCTGACTTTGTACTATCTTATCCTGTGTCACCAAGTACTCCATCACATCATCTTTAACAATTGATCCTCACATCTTCCCAACCACTGAGGTCAGGCTAACTGGTCTATAATTTCTTTTCTGCTGCCTTCCTCCTTTCTTAAAGGGTGGAGTAACATTTGCAATTTTCCAGTCCTCTGGCACCATGCCAGAGTCCAATGCTTTTTGAAAGATCATTTCTAATGCCACCACAATCTCTAACACTACCTCTTTCAGAACCCTAGGGTGCAGTTCCTCTGGTCCAGGTGACTTATGTACCTTTAGATCTTTCAGCTTTTTGAGCACCTTCTCTCTTGTAACAGTTACTTCACCCACTTCTCTTCCTTCATGCATTACAACATCAGGCATACTGCTAGTGTCTTCTATAATGAAGACTGATGCAAAATACTCATTTCGTTCATCAACCATCTTATTGTCCCCAGTTATTATTTCTCCTGCCTCATTTTCTAGTGGTCTTATATCCACTCTCATTGCTCTTTTATTTTTAACATATTTGAAAAAACTTTTACTATCCACTTTGATATAATTTCCTAGCTTGCTTTCATATTTAATCTTCTCCCTTCTAATGATTTTCTTTTGTTGCTCTCTGTAAGTTTTTAAAAACTTGCCATTTCTCTATCTACCCACTAATTTTTGTTTTGTTGTATGCCCTTTCTTTTGCTTTTACAATAGCTTTGACTTCCCTTGTCAGCCATGGTTGTACTATTTTACCATTTGAGTATTTCTTCACCTTTGGAATACACGTGTCCTTCACCTTCCACATTTTTCCCAGAAATGCACGTCACAGCTGCTCTGCTGACATCCCTGCCAGCAGCTCCTTCCAATTTACTTTGAGCAACTCCTCTCTCATACCACTGTAATTTCCTTTACTCCACTGAAATACTGCTACATCAGATTTTAATTTCTCCCTATCAAATTTCAAATCGAACACAATCATATTGTGATCACTGGCTCCTAAGAGTTATTTTACCTTAAGCTCCCTTATCGCCTCTGGTTCATTACATACATTACATATAGCTGATCTCCTCGTAGGCTCAACAACTAACTGCTCTAAAAAGCCATCTTCTAGGCATTCAACAAACTCACTCTCTTGAGATCCAATACCAACCTGATTCTCCCAATCTACCTGCATGTTAAAATCTCCCATGACTACCATAACATTGCCCTTTTGACTTGCCTTTTCTATTTTCTGTTGTAACCTGTGGTCCACCTCCCAGCCACTGTTGGGAGCCTGTATATAATTGCCGACAGCATCCCTTTATCCTTGCAGTTTCTTAACTCAACCCACAAGGATTTAACATCTTCCGATCTTAATTCACATCTTTCTACTGATTTGATACCAGTCTTTACCAGTAGAACCATTCCATCCCCTCTGCCTACCTTCCTATCCCTCCAATATAATGTATAACCCTGGACATTCAGTTCCTTCAGCCACGATTGAGTGATGGCCATAACATCATGCCTGGTGATCTATAATATTGTGACAAGTTCATCCACCTTATTTCTTTTAGTACATGCATTTAGATACAACACCTTGAGCACCATATTTGCTATCCTTTCTGACTCTATATCCCTGATGATTTGATACTCAGCTTGTTGGCTGCAACTAAGTCCCATCACCTGCCTACCCTTCCTGACAATCTGACTGCACACTGTCTTTACTTTATTACCATCTGTCCCATCTTGTGTCCCTTCACTCCAGTTCCCACCTCCCCCCCACCCCCACCAGATTAGTTTAAACCCTCCCCAACAGCCCTAACAAACCTGCTGTGAGAATATTGGTCCCCTTTGGGTTCAGGTGCAACCCGTCACTTTTGAAAGGTCATACCTCCCCCAGAAGAGATCCCAATGATCCAAGAACCTGAAGCCCTGCCCCCCACGCCAGCTTCTCAGCCATGTCATCCTGGTTCTACCCTCACTGGTGTGTGGCACCAGCAGCAATCTAGAAATTACTAACTGGGAGGTCCTATTTCTCAGCCTTCTACCTAACTCTCTTATAGCAATAATACTGAAAGAGTACGTAAAACATTTACAAGGATATTGCTGGGACATGAGGATCTCATCTATAGGGAGAGGATGAACAGGATAAGAGTTTTTTCACTGGAGTGCAAGAGAACGAGGGTACATTTGGTAGAAGGACATAGATATCAAAGCTTGCAGTGAGATCTGGTCCAGCTGGAAAAATGGGCTGAGGTAGGTAGATGGTGCTGGTAACCCTGAGGAGGTAGCGAGACTACAGAAGGACTTAGTCAAATTAGGAGAATTGGCAAAGAAATGGCAGATAGAATACACTGTTGGGAACTGTATGGTCATGCACTTTGGGAGAAAAAATGAAAGGGTTGACTATTTTCTAAATGGAGAGAAAATCCTTGTGCAAGATTTCCTAAAGGTTAATCTGCAGGTTGAGTCTGTGGTGAAAAAGGCAAATGTGATGTTAGCATTCATTTCAAGAGGACTAGAATATAAAAGCAAGGATGAAATGTTAAGGCTTTTGAAAGCACAGTTGAGGCCTCACTTAGAGTATTGTGTGGAGTTTCAGGCCCCTTATCTTAGAAAGGATGTGCTGTCAATGGGAAAGGTTCAAAGGAGATTCAAAAAAAATGATTCCAGGGTTGAACAAATTATTGTATGAAGAGTGTTTGATGGGTCTGGGACTGTCTTCACTAGGATTCAGAAGAATGAAAGGTGACATAATTGAAACCTATCGAATGGTGAAAGTCCTTGATAGAGTAGATGTGAAGAGAATGTTTCTTATGGTAGGAGGGTCTAGGACCAGAAAACACACAACCTTAGAATACAGAGATGTCCTTTTAGAATGGAGATGAAGAGGAATTTCTTTAGCCAGAGGGTGGTGAATCTGTGTAACTCTTTGCCACAGACGGCTGTGGAGGCCAAATCTTTATGCCTATTTAAGGCAGAAGGTGATAGATACTTGATTGGTCAGGGCATGAAGGGATATGGGGAGAAGGAGGAGATCGGGGCTAGATCAAATAAAATAATAAATCGAATAAATTGCTAGATCGAATAAAATAAACAATGTTGCTCATTCTTTTGGGATATCATAAAAACCAGGTGAATTTCTGATATTATCATAAACCAATATACTCAGCCTTGCAAACCAATGTTCAGTAGTAACAGAGACTGTTAAGACTGTCGGCCCAGACATAAGATAACAAGCAGATTACAACAGGCAGCCCCGTGCTGTACCCGATGGCACCAAAAACCTACCCTTTCATTACCTCTTCAATCTAGCTGTCCTCTTGCAGACTTATTCACTGGGTTCATCACCAACATGACTTCAGACGGGCAAATCAACTTTCATCCCTCCTTTGACACCTGCTGGACATGGGGCTGAAATAAATTCTGAATTCAGCATCTAGGGGGCAGTTTTCTTTTCGGTGTCAATTTTGTGGATGGCCGAATAATTGGAAAAGGCGAATTTCTATTATTTCAGTCAGATCAAAAATTTTATGAAATTATTCAGTCAGTGAAGGGCTGGGCGCATAATACAGGACATGTGAAACTAAGTAACATCAGTTAACAGTGAGTCCTTGAGAAGATTAATTGGGAACTAGAAAGATTGAGAAGATTATAGAACTAATGAGGCAAAGGAATAAAATTGTTTTGGCACAGATTTAAAAAAAAACATAGATTGCTCTCAATTGATGTCTTATATAATAATGGCAGTAACACTGTAACAAGCCACAAAGTACAATTCAGAAAGAAGCCAAATTAATAATTAGTTCAACAATGAGACTGTTGAGATTAATAGTATCTTGTAACTGAATTCTAGCACATCAAGCTCCATGGTAACATGAGAGGAAGGTCAAGAGACAGACACAACTTATTTTGAAAGATGCCTTCTTTATGACAGAGCCAGAACCTACTTGAGGGACACATTGGCCTGCACACAAAGTAAAAATCCTGGAAGATAATTGGTGTCTAATGAGGTCAAAACATCCCAAAGAGCTTCACTTAATTAAATATGCAAGGTCTGTTATATAGACAAACTTTGCAAGCTCCGATGCATCCCTCAAAAATATGAATTTATTATTTTTGCTCATGCTAGTAAAGCCATTAATTGGTGTTTATACCTGATTGCCCTTGGGAAGCTGGTGATCTGTGATGGTCTGGTTATTATCATGTTAGCTAATAAGGTAATGTACAAAACACAACAGACAATTTGAAAACAGGAATGTGCTAACAGCTAGATCTTTCAATTCAGATGTTGATTGACAGAAAAATATTGGTCAGATCACCAGGGAAAACTCAACTCCCATTCTTCAAAATAGCATCTTTTAGAACGACGCAAAGTCTCCCAGTTTCTCCTCAACACTGTCTTATGAGGTTGAGTATATTGGTTTATGATATATCAGATGGAAATTTATCTGGTTTTTATGATTTCCCATAAGAATGAGGTACATTATTTTATTAGATCTAGCAATTCAAAAAAAACTATATTAATTTTTGGCATTCTTACTTTCTGCCCGTTACACCACTGGTGTTTAGGGCAGCATTGAAGGTACTCCAGCTCTTTCTGTCCTTGGCCATTCAGATGTAGAAGTGTTCTTCACTGCTGTTTCCATAACAATTTTATTTACCAATCAGGGTCATTAGCCCTGAGCTGAACCCCCGAACCTGAAGGACCAGTGGACCACTCTTAGACTGGCCTCTACCATTTGACCTGTTTGGCACTGCATAAAACCCTACCAAGAGCCAAAGCATAAAGCCCTGGCTCCAGTCAACATAGCTCCCCATGTCATTGAAGCAAACAAGCCTCCAACACACAACAAGTTGTGGCTTTTGGAGATGTTGAACTTCTTAGCTTAGTTCTGAAGCTTCAGAAACAGTTACAGCTTCGGCTCAAAGACCCTGTATCAATTCTGATGAAGGATCTTTGACCTAATTTGGCAGCAGTTCCTCTTTCCACAGATGCTGCCTGATCCGTTGAGTGTTTCCAACATTTTTTTATTTTTATTCCTGATTTTCAGCAGATGATATTGTGCTGAAATAATTAAGCTAATAATGCCTAATACACTAAATCCTTCCTGCCTGCACTTGGCCATGTCCATATCCATACCCGTATCCCTCCATTCTCTGCACATTCTTGTGCCTAAGAGCCTCTTAATCACTTCCACTGTATCTGGCTCCACTATCATCCCTGGCAGTACATTCCAGGCACCCACCATACTATGGCTAAAAAGCTTGCCCCACATATCTCCTTTGATTTACAGTACTGTATATATAGCTAGAGTGCCTAAGACTTTTGCACAATACTGTAGTCATTTTATGTATTTCACTCTACTACTTCCACAAAAAATATTAATCTCTTGACACAGGTGAATGATAATAAACCTGATTCTGATGTGGGTCTCTATTGTGGACTGAGAGTGGGAAGGGGACAGGGAGAGGGGAATCATGGTTGACTGCTGTTGGAGGCGGGGGGAGCGACCTACCTGGGGGAAGCAACAGCAGCCGTGCCTCTGGCACAGAGTCTGGCCCTGTGGCTCAGAAGGGCAGGGAACTGAAGAGAATGGCAGCAGTAATAGGGAACTCTGTAGTTAGGGGACAGATAGGCGACTCTGAGGACACGAAAGGAAACATGTATGGAAGTTACCTCCCAGGTGCCAGGGTTTGTGCTGCTTCTGGACACATCCACAATATCCTGAAAAGGGAGGGTGAGCAGCCAGAAGTTGTGGTACATATTGGTATCAATGAAATGGGAAGAAAAAGGGAGGAGATCCTGAAAAAAGAATACAGGGTGTTAGGAAGGAAGCTGAGAAGCAGGACCTCAAAGGTAGCAATCTCAGGATTGTTGCCTGTGCTACACAACAGTGAGGATAGGAATAGAATTAGGGGACAGATAAATGTGTGGCTGAAGAATTAGAGCAGGGGGCAGGGATTCAGATCTCTGGATAATTGGGAACTCTTCTGGGGCAGGTGGGACCTGTACAAAAGGGATGGGTTGCACTTGAATCCGAGAGGAACCAATATTCTTGCAGGCAGATTTACTAGAGCCGTTGAGTGTGGTTTAAGCTAATATGGCAGGGAGATGGGAACCAATATGCTAAAGCTGAGGATGAGCCAGCAGGTTTACAAGTAGATGATGGGTGTAACATGAATGTAAGGAAGGACAAGTCAATGATTGAGTACAAATTCCAACAGAGCAAAGAGTTAAATTGTACCACAGAGGCAAAATTCATAAGGGCAAAGAATGTAGGACTGAAGGTGCTGTATTTAAATGCACGTAGCATTCAGAATAAGGTGGACAAACTCATGGTGCAGTTAGAGATCAGTCTGTGTGACATTGTGAGCATCACTGAGTTGTGACTGAAAAAAGGTTATACAGTAGTTGGGAGCTTAACATCAAAGGATATACTTTGCATCGAAAGGACAGGCAGGAAGACATAGGCTGTGGTGTGGCTCTGTTGGTAAGAGATAGAATTACATCTTAAGAAGGAGGTGACATAGGGTCAGAGAATTTTGAATCTTTGTAGAAACATAGAAACATAGAAAACCTACAGCACAATATGGGCCCGTCGGCCCACGAAGCTGTACTAACTATGTCCTTACCTTAGAAATTACCTAGGGTTACCCATAGACCCCTATTTTTCTGAGCTCCATGTACCTGTCCAGGAGTCTCTTAAAAGATCCTATCATATGCACTTCCACCACCATCAATGGCAGCCCATTCCATGCACTTACCGCTCTCTGCGTAAAAAACCTACCCCTGACATCTCCTCTACGCCTACTTCCAAGCACCTTAAAACTGTGTCCTCTCGTGCTAGCCATTTCAGCCCTGGGAAAAATCTTCTGACTATCCACATGATCCATGCCTCTCGGGTCGGGCAGCATCTGTGGATATGAGCAGTCAACGTTTTGGGCTGAGACCCTTCGTCAGGACTGAAAAAGGAGGGGGCAGGGACTCTATAAAGAAGATGGGGGCAGGATGAGCATACTTTGCGCTAGGACCCATGCACAGTTACTGTGAAAGGGTCCAGGCCTAAACCATGCCTAGAACTAGGACTAGGACCTAGGACCCCAGGATCTCAAAACTAGGACCCCACAATTAGTGTTAAACAGGCATCCACTTAAATAATACAAGTAACACAGAACCCCCAAGTCTATCAAAATAAACTTAAAGCACCAGGAGGCCACATTACAAAGAGAGACAAGGAACTCTAAGCAATTAATGATTCTCGTTAAACAATTAACCAGTTCTAAAAACTTCGGAGCCCAATGCTCTCTGACACCCTGCACAGGCCTGAAGAACTGATTACACACACCACAAAGCAGCAAATATCTGAGTTTAGCAAACAGCACACAGGCTATGTCCCCACCTTTTCCTCTTCTTCCCAGCCCAGTATCATTAGTGAGCTGTTAAGTTTCAAAGATACAAGCTTGACCCGAGTTAAGATGGCATGGTAATGCAGCAGTTAGTGTTGAGCTTTACTGCACCAGTGACCCGGCCTCAATTCCACCGCTGTCTATAAGGATTTTGTACATTCTTCCTGCGATCACAAGGGTTTCCTCCCACACTCCAAAGGTGTATGGGTTAGGAGGTTACTTGGTCACATGGGTGTAACTTGGCAGAGCAGGCTCGTTGCCCCTGAAGAACCTGTACATTATTTTATGTCTAAATATATAAAACTAAACTATAAAGATTAGCTTTATTTGTCACGTGTACATCAAAACATAGAGTGAAATGTGTCAAATCAAATTGGAGTGTATTGTGCTGGGCAGCCTGTACTTCCAGTACCATCATAGCATGTCCGCAACTCACAGAACCAATCCGGACGTCTTTGGAATGTGGGAGGAAACGAGAGCACCCAGAGGAAACCCCACTCACTCATGGGGAAACACACAAACTTTTTACAGGCAGTAGCAGAAAAAAAATATAATTTTCACCTACTGAAATTACTCTGGATGGTGATGGGAAAATATCCACTTGGTGCCTCCCAAGCACTCAAGGAGTTCCCAATAATTTCCAGGAGAAAGCATTCACACCCCTTCTAGGGGAAATGAGAATTAACAGGTAGGAAAATAGAGCAAAAGGCAAATCAGCCAGGAACTTACAGACTGACAGAGTAGCAGCAGGGAGCTGGAAATCCAATGTCTACTCCTGGGTTTCATATCCTTATATCCTGAGGACAGAGATGAACTACAGAAATTCATACAGCACCAGCCTGGTGCATGTTTTCAAATACATGTTAAGTGTTCAGCTGACAAGCGGTACGGAACAGCTCTGAAGTCTCTGAACATTCTCTGGAGCAGGAATTCAAACACAGAACAATGACCTTGAAAATGCAGCCAACTCCTTGGACGGGGATCCCTGGTGCAGATACCATAGAATCTAAATCAGTACAGCACAGACCAGGCCCTTTGGCCCACCATATTGCGCCAGCCTTTTAATTTACTCTAAAATCAATTCCCTCCCACAGAACCCTCAATGTAACACCATAGGCCTGAAAAACGTCTCATTTTTACTATGCACTGTACCAGCAGTTATGGTCGAAATGACAATAAAAGTGACTTGACTTGATGCTTCTATCATCTATGTGCCTGTCTAATAGTTTCTTAAATGTTCCTAATGTATCTGTCTCCTCCACCACCTCCCGCAACATGTTTCATATGCTCACCATTCTCTGTGTAAAAAGCCTACCTCTGACATCCTCCTAGCTTTTCCCAAATCACTTAAAATTATGCCCCTCATATTAGCCATTTCCACCCAGGGAAATAGTCTCTACCTGTCCACTGAATCATCTGGTACATCTCTACCAAGTTACCTCTCATCCTTGTTTGCTACAGAGAGAAGAGCCCTAGCTCACCCAAGCTAACCTCATAAGACCATTGCACTGGTCTCCAAACTTCCCTGACCTACTTTGGAATTTCTTAGTAAGTTTTCAAAGAAAACTTCAGAAGAGTGACTGCATGCACAATGAAACATTGAGAAATGCATCTGTTCACTGTTCTATTTTTAATCAAATGTTCTCTGCAAAACAACAATGCATACATATTGTCTTCAGCGATGAAAGTAGAAACACAAAAGTTTTCTGTGCAAAGCCCTTTATTGTGAGTAAAGGTTGTACCAAATTTCCTTATGTGGGATTAAGTGCAGCATAGCAAGGACAAACAAGCTGAAAATTAACCAAAGGCTGGTTGGTAGTGTACACTGACTAAATTGGTAAATTGGTCACATTTACCGAGGGCTCAATCTTGTCGTGGCTTGAAGGTTTGCATACCTCAATGACTTGGAGAGCTATATTAGCTGGAGTCAGGGCTTTATGCTTTGGCTCGTGGTAGGGTCACCCATGCCAAACAGATCAAGGGGTAGAAGCCAGATTAAGAGTTTGGAGGTTCAGCTTAGGGCCAAAAAGCGTGACTGATCAAAGAAAACAGCTATGGAAACAACAATGAAGAACCTTTGTACATCTGAGTGCGATGGTATTCCTGAGTTTAAGCCCGAGACTTGCAATACTGACAAAAGTGAAGATGGTAAGAAAGCTATTGAACAGCACCAGAGATGGAGGACCTTCATTGCTGCCCTAAATGCCAGCAATGTAACAGGCAATGTACTGAGGTACAGTGAAAATCTTTTTTTTGTGTGCCATCCATACATTCGTTTTATTACATTAAGAAAGTGCAATGATAAAGCAATGACAAAATGTAGAATAAAATGAGGCATTTGGAGAAAAATACTGAAATCTATTGAACTATGTTGAACCTACCACAGAACAGGTTGCTTGACCTAGCCAGTGCATGTCATCTTTTAGGGTGGCTTGGTAGTGTAGTGGTTAGCACAATGTTTTACAGTGCAGGTGACCCGGGTTCAATTCCTGCTGCTGCCTATAACATGTTTACATGTTCTCCCCATGACCATGTGGGTTTCTTCAGGGTGCTCCAGTTTCCTCCCACAGTCCAAAGGTTTACTGACTGGTAGGTTAATTGATCGTAATTTGTTCCGTAATTCTGCTATGATTAAATTGGGGTTTGATGGTCAGAGGGACAGAGAGCCTGCAGAGCCTGTTCTGCATTGTATCTCAAAAAACAGAATAAATTTATGGAATATTTCCTGCATGGAAAAGTGATGCAATCACTGTTTTCAACTGAAAATGGAACTTTTACCTCATGTTTGCTTTCAATTTCATTCGTGGTACTTCCAAGAGCTTGTTAAATAATTCCTTCACACCCCACCTTACCTCCTGCCTGACAGCTCACACCCATTTCACTTTGCATCCATCCATACCGGCCACATCAGGAAATCCCAACCATGTGACCACACCTGACTTCTGTAGGCCAGCGCTCATGGAACCCTCACACAGCCCAACCCCCCGCAAGAATTCCATTCTCAGCCTATTATTGTCTGTTATCCCCCTGTGAAACATGGTAGACCAGATAACATTGAACATGGTTCGGTGCATCTGCACAGCACAGACCCTTCAGCCCATGATGTTCTGCCTACTCTAAGATCAAACTAAACCCTCCCCCCTACATAGACCTCTATTTTTATATCATCCATGTGCCTATCTAAGAGTGTCTTATATATCCCCAGTGCATCTGCTAGTACCACCACCCCTGACAGCACATTCCATACAGCCACCATACCCCATGTAAAAGACATCTGACATCTCCCTCTATACATTAAAATTATTCTCCACTCATATTAGCCATTTCTAACCTGGGAAAAAGCCTCCAGCTGTCCTTTCAATCTGCGCTTCTTATCATTCTGAACACCTCGACCGAGTAGCCTCTCATTCTCCTTCACTCCAAAGAGAAGAGCTCCAGCTCACTTAACCTATCATCATAAGACATGCTCTCCAATCCAGGCAATCCTAGTAAATGATGTCTGACCAAGGTTTTGTGGTGGTGCAACATTACCTCATAGCTCTTGAACTCAGATGCCCAACTAATGAAAGCCTAAACACCATTCGCTTTCTTATCAACCCTAACAACTTGCACGGCAGCTTTGAGGGATCTATGGACATGGATCCCAAGCTTCCCTTTGTTCCTCCATACTGCTAAGAACCCTGCCATTAACTCTGTATTGTGTCTTCAAATTCAACCTCCAAAAAGAATCACCTTACACTTTTCTAGGTTGAACTATATCTGCCATTTCTCAGCCCGGCTCTGCATCCTGTCAGTGCCCTGTTGTAACCCTCAACAATCTTCTAAACTATCTCCAACACCACCAAACTTAGAGTCACCTGCAAAGTTACCAATCCAACCCTTTCACTTCCTTATCCAAGTCAGGAATGATACTCTAACTTAATCTGCTCATCCTTTGTGGAGCCAGAATCTGGGACAATGGTAAGGGCATAATGGCACACTACTCCTCCCTTTCATCACTCTTTATATTTATACCCCCAGACTAGACATGCCCAGGCATCATCACTGATGAAAATGGCAGAGTTTGTCATCTAAGCATCAGTTAAAATTGATGCCTGTACCCTTCTGGAAGCCCAAGAAGAGTTTATTTGTCATTTACACCAGGAGAGCACTAGATCCTTTTCACCTTACTGAATGCTTCAATTTGCATACAGTCACTCTTCTGAAATGTCCTTTTCTTAAAACTCACTCAGAAATTTTGAAGTAGGTTAGAGCGATTTGAAGACCAGTGCAAAGATCTTATGAGAAAAGGCTGAGCGAGCTAGGGCTTTTCAATCTGGTGCAAAATAGAATGAGAGGTAACTTGATACAAGATGAAAGAAGGCATTGATAGAGATGAAAGACAGAGACTTTTTCCCAGAACATAAATGGCTAATATGAAGGGGCATAATTTTAAGGAGAATGGAGGAAAGTTAAGGAGGGGGATGTCCAAGTAAAATTCGTTTACATAGTGGTGGGTGCGTGGAATGTGCTGCCAGAGTTGGTGATAGAGGCAGATACATTATGGACATTCAAAAGACTCTTAGGCACATGGATCAAAGGAAAATGGAGCACTGTGTGGTTAGATTGACCTTAGAGTAGGTTAATACGTTGCACATCTATGGGGGCCATTGATCCCATACTGTGTTGTACTGTTCTATGTTCTATGTGCTCATAGAGATCAAAATGGATCACTGAGTAAATATACCCAGCGGATTGTGTATCACTGAGGCACAGGGTGCTCTCTTCAGTTGCACTGTACTTGTGAGGAGCCTCCTCCTGAGCAGCCTGACTCTGTCCTAATCTCCATTGCCTTGGCCTAAATCAGGGAGATAATGAAGACTGAGCAAGTGTCTTCAATGCCTCTTTGGAGGCTCATTGACTTGCAGAAGGGGTGGGAGCAGCATGTCAATGGTGGGGTGGTGGAGTAATTCCATTTCCAATTTTAATTCATTGAACCAGCACTCTCTCCCTCTTATTCTCTCTCTTTCTCTCTCCCTCCCTCCCCCTCTCTCTCTATCCATGATTTAGAGCCACCAAAATGGGTGAAATCCAACTCCAAACAATAGGTCTTAAATTTCAAGAATGACAATTTGATTGATTTTCTTTTTTTCTTCATTTGCCTTTGGATATTATACTGTTCAAACACAATTTTTTCTATCTTTAATTGGGGCGCTATTATCTTTATGATGTTCCATTAGGGTTTCACAGTCATTTCTTTCTGTCTTTCAAAATGAAAAATGGATTTATTTGCTGGAGGTCAAATTGTGGTACATTTCTTACTTAGAGATTCTGATGCTTCATAGTGCATCTTTGTGCAAAATTATCATATGATATTTCTCCACATCAGTTACGAGCAACACACAACTGCCATAAAGTGATCATTATCATTATCATTATGTGCCGTGTCGTATGACGTGGGTGATCATAGACTCATGACCATGATTGTTCTTGGCAAATTCTTCTACAGAAGTGGTTTGCCATTGCCTTCTTCTGGGCGGTGTCTTTACAAGATGGGTGACCCCAGCCATTATCAATACTCTTCAAAGATCGTCTGCCTGGCGTCAGTGGTTGGATAACCAAGATTTGGAATATGCACCATCCACCTGATTGGGGGGCTAAGCAGGTACTACACCTTGCACATGGTTGACCTGCAGACTAGCGGAGGGAAAGAATATTTTGCACCTCCTTTGGTAGAGACATAGCTCCACATCGCCACCCAGTGATACCAATTCTGATGAAGGATCTTGGCCCGAAACGTCGACTGTTAACTCATTTCCATAGATGCTGCCTGGCCTGCTGAGTTCCCTTAGCATTTTGTGTGTGTTGCTCTGCAATTTCAGTACCTGCAGATGTTCTCTTGTTTGTCATTCTATAAAGATCCCTGTTAGTCATGGTAACATATGTTTTCAATGGCACTTATTGAACTTTTTCCTTATGACTGCAGACCAAGGTTACATTTATATGCTTGTGTCAAACATATAGTTTTCAGTCTGGAAAAGCTTGAAATTATTCACTTTGGAAGGTCAAGCACAAGTTTAATGGAAGAATTCTTAGTATGGAGGACAGAGGGATCTTGAGGTCCACATCCATAGATCCCACAAAGTTGTTGCACAACTTGATAGGCTGGTTAACAACGTGTATGCCATGTTGGCCTTTATTAGTCATGGGACTGAGTGCAAAAGCTGTGAAATAATGTTGTTGCTCCATAAAACCCTGGTTAGGCCACACCTGGGAAATTGTATTCAGTTCTGGTCACCTCATTATAGAAAGGAAACGTAAATGGGGAGATCTTGGGGATGTGGAAGCTTTAGAGAAAAGTGCAGAGGAGATTCATCAGGATGCTGCCCAAAATGGAGAGTATGTCTTATGAGGATAGGCTGAGTGAGCTAGGGCTTTTCTCCTTGGAGTGAAGCAAAATGAGAGGTGGCTTGATAGAGATGTACAAGATGATAAGAGGCAAAGATTGATTGAACAGCCAGAGACGTTTTCCCAGGGCAGAATTTGCTAATACC
Source organism: Hypanus sabinus (assembly GCF_030144855.1). NCBI lineage: Eukaryota > Metazoa > Chordata > Chondrichthyes > Myliobatiformes > Dasyatidae > Hypanus > Hypanus sabinus. The sequence continues at coordinate 17,315,830 of NC_082713.1, forward strand.
AGGAAGGATAATTTTGTGATTGGAGGAATGTGTAGAGGAAAGTGTTTTACTCAGAGGGTGATACGTACATGACAAGAGAGTAATACATATGTGGAGAGCACTGCCACAGGAAGGAGCAGAGGCAGATACATTATGGACATTTAAGGAACTGAACTGAAATATGCCTTTTGATTCTGTGTTTTATATTCAGTGTTTTCACTTATTTATTTAGTTACCTTTGTGCAATCTTTTTCTGCATGGAGAAGGGAGAGTGGTTTGATATTTTTTCATTGAATGGGTTGGTTCTATGGCTCTTCTTTGCTTCATGACTGTCCACGGAGAAGACGAATTTTAGGGTTGCACCCTGCATACATACTTTTATAATAAATGTTCTTTGAAATCTCTTTGATAGGCACATTGACAACAGAAAATTTGAACCCTTCCCTCCTACATAGTCCTCCACTGTTTTTCATCCATGTGATCATCTAAGAATCTCTTAAATGTCCCTAAGTGTTTCTGGTAACTTACTGTTTTTTGTTTGAGAAGGAAAGCATGGTCTAGATATACACATTTCTATGCAAGTATCCAATTGCAATGCTACACTGGGAAGACTATACTGCTTTCAGAGAACTATGTTCCAATATGGAATCAGCAGATGCTCCCATATTTCAGACAAGCACACAATCTATCAGGCATGTGGGGAGGTATTGTTATTGATAGGTGGTAGATAATAGATGGTGTCTGCATTATGCCTGCATGCACTGTGATTATCAAAACTCAAAAGTACTCATTGCATTCCTGGATGCTTTTCTGCCAGTCCAAATAGTAACTGACCAGGAATTCCCATGAAACAGTGAGAATGTTACATTACTTTGAAGAAAGTTTTGGGGACATCCTTGTAACACTTTCTCTGTCCTGGAAATCTTTTGCTCATATTTGACTGTTTGGTTCAAGATTCTGATATCAGGCATGCAAACCATCTGGCCTAGCTACTGAAGATAGCTGAGCAGGTTTAGTGCCTCAACACTAGGGCTCTTGATCAGGGAAATGGATCTCCATTCCTGCCAGGGAACCCGGAGGATTTTGAAAAGATAGCATTGATGTTTTGGAGTGATGATTGTAGACTCCAGTAAATACGCACCAGTTAGACCATAAGATCATTGGAGCATAATTAGGCCCATCCAGTCTGCTCTGCCATTCCATTAATGCTGATTTATTATCCTTCTCAACCCTATTCTTCTGCCTTCTCTCCATAACTTTTGACATGCTTACTATTCAAGATCTCATGAACCTCAACTTTAAATACACTCAATGAATTGGCCTCCTCAGCCATCGATGGTAATGAATTCCACAGATTTGCCACCTTCTGGCTAAAGAAATTCCTCCTCAACTCTGTTCTAAAGAGAAGATCTTCTATTCTGAAGCTCCCCCACTATAGAGAACATCCTCTCCACATCCACTTTATCTAGGCCTTTCAATAAATGATATGATTCAATGAGATTCCCTTCATTCTAGACTCCAGCAAGTACAAGCCCAGAGACACCAAACACTCCTTATATGTTAACCCCGTCATTCTCAGAATCATTCTTGTGAAACTTCTCTGGACCTTCTCCAATGCCAGCACATCCTTTCCTAGATAAGGGGCCCAAAACTTCTTACAATTGAGTAAGTGGGGTCTGACCAATGCTTTATGAAGACCCAGCCTTACATCCTTGCTTTTTTATTCTAGTCCTCTCAAAATGAATGCTAACATTACATTTGCCTTCCTTACCTTAAGTTAACCTAAACAGATTTGGAGCCAGGTTTGAGGTTTGGATTTCAGCTGGTCTTTTACAGATGAAGCTAAAGGCTGTGTTATTGCAGTGGAAAATGTTATCATAACACAATAGCCTTTGTTATACAGCAGTACAATGCATTCTCCAACAATGGCAATGTTACAATCATTTATCCAAAAGAGCTTGAGTCAGCTGGGTCCTCATTTGTTTGACTGGGTGCATACAGTATGTTGTTGCCCTTGCTTGACCAAGGACCTATCCTAAATCCAGTAAAAAGAAAGTATTAAAATTCACTAGAAGTTTTCACAGCATCGAAATAGTTGAAGCATCTTGAGCCACAGATCATAAACATTGATTATAATCATCATGCACACCCACAGCTAATAAGTCTAAAACCAACAGACATCCGTTATGAGATTGAATAACAATGACGTTCAAACGATATTACACAAGGCATAGAGCAATACAAATTACACAAATTGTCACTGAATAATGCCTTTTCATTCTTGGCTGCTATTTTATAAATAAAAATTACCTTCAGCTTGAAAGAGCACCTGGGAAACAAGAAGTCAGTTATGATCATGTTTGCACAGAGCCTGCAAATTTGATAATCATTACAATGAGCATTTCACAGCAACATCGGAAAAGCTCTTTTACCAATGTTGGCATCTTATTTCAGAGTTAAAGTAAGTGTGTCTTGATGGAGAGTCTCAGCACGAAACTTTGAATTTTTATTCTTTTCCATAGCTGCTGCCTGCGCTGCTGAGTTCCTTCATTTTTTTTTGTGTGTTGCTTTGGATTTCCAGAATCTGCAGAATCTTTTGTGTTTATTAAAGTAAATGAGTTTTCCTCTTTCAATCATTTCAAACCAGAATGTCTATCTTGTCTTTCTTTTAGTTAAGACCATATTCTTCATGCAGCCCAAGTTCAAAGCATTGTAATTATATTAATACTTCATACAATACTTGCTTGGAATTTTAACTGGTGTATTACTGATGATTTATGCTCATGATATCTTGATATTCCTGCAAACTAATGCAGCCTAATTATTTGGCAAAGACCTCTAAGAGGATGTGCTCCAACTAAATCCAAATTATCTTCAAACCAATCACATAAGATGTAATCATTCACCAACAAGATATCTCTTAGCAAAGAGAAGCTGAGCTAGATTTAGAGAAATGAAGTTGTACAGCAGGGATACAAATCCTTCGGCCCAACTGGCCCATGCTGACCAAAATGCCCTATCTAAGGTAGTCCCATAGCATTGTAACCCTTTCTAATCGATATACCTGTCCAACTGGTTTTTAGAAGTTGTTATTGTATCTGCCTAAACCACCTCCCGTGACAGCTGATTCCACATATATAATGGCCTTTGTGTAAAAAAGATGCTTCTCAAGTTCCCTCTCACCTTAAACCTATACCCTATAGCTCTGATTAACTGAACTGATGATGAACTGAACAACCCTATAACAATTACAGCACGGAAACAGGCCATCTCGGCTTTCTAGTCCCTGCCGACACTTACACTTACCTAGTCCCACTGGCCCGCACTTAGCCCATAACCCTCCATTCCTTTCCTGCCCATATACCTATCCAGTTTTACTTTAAATGACAATACCGAACCTGCCTCTACCACTTCTGCTGGAAGCTCGTTCCACACAGCTACCACTCTCTGAGTAAAGAAGTTCCCCCTCGTGTTACCCCTAAACTTTTGCCCCCTAACTCTCAACTCATGTCCTCTTGTTTGAATCTCCCCTACTCTCAATGGAAAAAGCCTATCCACATCAACTCTATCTATCCCCCTCATAATCTTAAATACCTCTATCAAGTCCCCTCTCAGCCTTCTACGCTCCAAAGAATAAAGACCTAACTTGTTTAACCTTTCTCTGTAACTTAGGTGCTGAAACCCAGGTAACATTTTAGTAAATCTCCTCTATACTCTCTCTATTTTGTTGACATCTTTCCTATAATTCAGTGACCAGAACTGTACACAATACTCCAAATTTGGCCTCACCTATGCCTGGTACAATTTTAACATTACATCCCAACTCCTATACTCAATGCTCTGATTTATACAGGCCAGCATACCAAAAGCTTTCTTCACCATCCTATCCACATGAGATTCTACCTTCAGGGAACTATGCACCATTATTCCTAGATCACTCTGTTCTACTGCCCTACCATGTGCGATGTATGTCCTATTTTGATTAGTCATACCAAAATGTAGCACCTCACACCTATGCTACACAAATACTGGGGCTTTGGGTCTACTCTGGGCTACTCCAGGGATTTGAATCTGACTCAATATGGTTCGGAATGCTATTGTTGTTGCTTGCTTCTATTGTTTGCATGCTATTTTTTTCTCTCTTTCTCTGTGGGCACTGAAGGTTGGTTTTATTCTTATTTTTATTTAATTCGGGTTGCATGATTTTCGACAACAAACAAATCTCAAGGCTATATTATTTATACATTCATTGATAGTAAATGCACTTTGCATCTTTGAATTTTGATACCCCAGATCTGGGGAAAAATGAGTATATTCATCCTATCTACGCCCTTCATGATTTAAAAATGCCTCTATAAGATCACCTCTCAGACTTCGAATTCTAAGGAATAAAGTCCTAGCCTGTCCAAGCCCTGCCTATATTTCAGTCTCTCAAGTCCCGGCCACATACTTGCAAATCTTTTCTACAGATTTCCAAGTTCAATAACATCTTTCTTATAGCCAGGAAATCAAAGCTGAAAACAAGACTGCATGTGTGGCCTCACTAGTATCCAGTACAATTGCACGGTCACCTCCTAACTTGTATACTCAGTGTTCTGACTTACGAAGGCCAGTCCGCCAAAAGCCTTTTTCACTTCCCTCTCTACCTGTGACTCCACTTTTAGTTAACCTTATACCTGGTCTGAAAAGGTCCCTCCCAGGTCTCCTGCTGTTCCTTTTGCTGTGAAAGCCCTTCCTGGATTTGACTATCCAAAATGTAACAGCTCACATTTTTTTGAGTTTAAACTCTATTTGCCATTCCTTGGCCCATTTACTAAGCTGATCAGGATTCACCTATAACTTTGATAACCTTCTTTGTTGTCCACCCTACCACCAACTTTACTGTCATCTGCAAACTTACTAACTGTGCTTTGCACATTCTTATCCAAATTGGTGATATAGATGACAAACAACAATGGTTACAGTACTAAGCCCTGGGACACAACACTAGTCACTGGCCTCCATTTTGACAAACAACCTTGTATAATCACCCTCTGCTTTCTACCATCAAGCCAATTCTATATCCAATTAGGTGATCTAATCTTCCAGAGCAGCCTACCTTGTGGAACGTTATCTATAGATATTCATATAAATCACATCTATCTCTTTGCCCTCATCAACTTTCTTGGTCTCCTCATTAAAAGTAACCTCTTTCAAGTTCGTAAGATATAATCTCCCATGCATAAAGACATGCCTAAACAACCACCATCTTTCCAGATGTATGTACATTTAATCCCTAATAGTCCTCACCAGTAACATACAGTATCTACCACAGATGTTAAGCTTACTGCAATACAGTTACCAGATTTTTCTTTGCCACCCTTTTAAAATACAGACGTAACATTTGCTATATTTGCAGATGATTTAAATATCTCAGCCAGGGCTCCACAATTTCTTCTCTAGCCTCCCATAAAATCCTTGGATAAACCTGGTCAGGCCCTGGAGAATTGTCTACCTTCATACCTCTTAAAACATCTAGCACCTTCAACAGTTATGTGGATTATCCCCAAGTTCTCCCCAAAATTCAAAGTTAAGAGTAAATTTATTATCATCTTCATTATATACAACCCTGGGATTCATTCTAGACCATAAGACTATAAGACATAGGAGCAGAATTAGGCCATTCAGCTCATCGAGTCTGCTTTGCCATTCTATCATGGCTGATCCTGGATCTCACTCAACCCCATACCTGCCTTCTTGCCACATCCTTTGACACTCTGACCGATCAGGAAATGATTCAAATATACCCACGGACTTGGCCTCCACTGCAGTCTGTGACAGAGCATTCCACAGATTCACCATTCTCTGGCTAAAGAAATTCCTCCTTACCTCTGTTCTAAAAGGTCACCCTTCAATTTTGAGTTTGTGCCCTCTAGTTCTGGATACCCTCACCATAGGGAACATCCTCTCCGCATCCACCCTATCTAGACCTTTCAACATTCAGTATGTTTCAATGAGATCCCATTGTATTCTTCTAAATTCTAGTGAGGACAGGCCCAAAGCTACCAAGCACTCCTCGTATGTTAACCCTTTCATTCCTGGAATGATCCTCATGAACCTCCTCTGGACTCTGTCCAACGACAACATATCCTTTCTGAGATATGGGGCCCAAAACTTCGACAATGCTCCAAGTGCATCCTGACTAGTGTCTTATAAAGCTTCAGCATTATCTCCTTGCTTTTATATTCTATTCCCTTTTAAATAAGTGCCTACATTGCATTTTCCTTCTTTACCACAACCTTCTGGGAGTCTTGCACAATGACTCCTAATTCCCTTTGCACCTCTGCTGTTTGAACTTCTCCCCATTCAGATAATAGTCCACACTATTGTTACTTTTACCAAAATGCATTATCATACATTTCCCAACACCGTATTCCATCTGCCACTTGTTTGCCCATTCTTCCAACTTGCCTAGGTCCTGCTGCAATCACATTGCTTCCTCAGCACTACCTACCCCTCCACCTATCTTTATATCACCCATAAACTTTGGCACAAAGCTATCAATTCCATTATCCAAATCATTGACAAACAATGTGAATACTGGCCTTTGAGGAACACCACTAGTCATGTGCAGCCAACCAGAAAAGGCCCCTTTTTATTCCCACTCACTGACTCCTCCCTGTCAGCCATTCCACTGTCCATGCCAGTACTTTTCCTGTAATGCCGTAGGATTTTATCTTGTTAAGCAGCCTCATGTGTGGCACCTTATCAAATGCCTTCTGAAAATCCAAGTAAATAACATCTACTGCCTCTCCTTTGTCCACCCTATTTGTTACTTCCTCAAAGAACTCCAACAGATTTGTCAGGCAAGATTTCCCTTGACAGAAACCATGCTGGCTTTGACTTACTTTATCATTAGTCTCCAAGTATGGCGAAATCTCATCCTTAATAATAGACTCCAACACTTTCCCATCCACTGAGGTTAGGCTAACTAGTCTATAATTTTCTTTCTTTTGCCTTCCTCCCTTCTTAAAGAGTGGAGTAAGATTTGGAATCTTCTACTCCTCTGGGACCATACCAGGATCAAGTCATTCTTGAAAGATCATGACCAATGCACCTGTTATCTCTTCAGCAACCTCTCTCAAAACTCTGGGATGTAGTCCATCTGATCCAGGTGACTTAACCACCTTAAGATCTTTGAGTTTGCCTAGCACTTTTTCCTTTGTAATAGCAATGGCTCTCACTCCTGCTCCCTGACATGGTCCCCTGGAACACTGCTAGTGTCTTCCGCAGTGGTTAGACGCAAAGTACCTACATTTTAAGTTCATCTGCCATTTCTTTGCCTCCCACTACTACCTCACCAGAATCATCATTTCTTGAGGGCAATATTTCAAAGACTAATAACCAGAATAGAATCAAGGAACAACCGCACTAACTCGGGCATTCAACCAGTGTGCAAAAGACAAAAAAACTGTGCAAATACAAAAAGAAAGAAACAATAATAATAAATAAATGAGCATTAAATATTGAGAACATGAGATGAAGAGTTCTTGAAAGTGAGTCCATAGGTTTGTGGGAACATTTCAATGATGGGCAAGTGAAAATGAATAAAGTTATCCCCTTTCGTTCAAGAGCCTGATGGTTGAGGGGTAATAACTGTTCCTGGACCTGGTGGTGTGAGTTCAAAGGTTCCTGTACCTCCTTCCTGATGGGATTTACTTTTCCTAGATTCAAAGTCTTTACGTCCTTCTCCACAGTGAAGTAAGAGGAGAAACCTTCATATATTTATAATGTCACAGTCCTGTACAGCTATTTAAACTCTAACTTTATCTGCCTTACTTGTTACACCTCTTGCATTGAAGCAAATGCAATTTAACCCAATGGGCTTCCTCACCTTAGCCTATTCTCTGCCTGCTGTACCTATTCAACTTGCTATTCTTGACGTATGCACCACTTTACAGTATCTCATTTGCCTCCCTGACACTTGGCGCCCAATGGCCTACCAATCACTCCCAACAGTTGTCTGCCTGAATATTGGTCCTCTTCTGGTTCAGCTGTTACCCATGCCTCTTGTACAAATCACCCCTCTTCCAGAAGAGATCTCAAACCAAACAATCTGAAAGATCAAGGATTAAATTTATTTTCCATATGCATTTACACGTATTGGGAATTTGACGTGGTGTGTTGGCACAACATGCAACAAAAACAACATTCAACAAATATAAGGAAATACTGTATGTAAAAGAGTTAGAAGTACAGATATCGAATACAGTGTGCATTAATTCATAAATACCAGCATGTATTTACAATGTGAAGAACATTATGAAAAGTGGCTCAAAGTGTTCACAGTGCTGTGTAGTGATGAGGGTCATAGACAGAGGGGGTGGGGATAGGCTAATTAGAATGGCTGATCAGATTAACTGCCTTAGGGAAGACATTTCTAAAATGGCATGAAGATTTGTTTTAATAGCCCTTTGGTGCTTTCTACAAGGGAGCTTTTGTAAAAGGCACTTTGCAGCGTGGGTAGCATCAGCGATAATTTTTCCAGGCCACTTCTTTATCCTGGAGACATACAAGCTCTGCATTGATGGTAGCCTGCAGTCCATGACCTCTGCTGCTGGTCTGACAGATTGCTGTAGTTTTGGTATATTGCATTGTGAGAGGATGCTGCACCAAATCAAACAGCACCAATTATTCAGCCGTACATTTATTTGCCACATCCTCCTGCTGTTAAACTCATTAGCACATGGCACTGGAAGTAATCCAGAGATTATTAACTTTTAATTCCTGTTCATTGACTTTTTTCCTACCTCTTCATATTCACTCTGCTGGACCTCGTCACTTTCTCTGGTTATGTCATTTGTGCCCATGTGCACAACACCTTCTGGTTGTTCACCCTCCCCCTTGAGAAGGTTCTGTAGCAGTTTCATTACATCTTAACAATTTAAGATTTCACATTAAGAGCATAGAACATAAAACTGTACAGAACAGCACAGCACCTTTGTCCCATGATGTTGTGGCGACCCTCTAACTTACTCTAACTCAAAGATCAATATAACACTTCCACATAGCCCTCCATTTTTCCTCAAGTGTGTTCCAATCTAAGAGTTTCTTAAATGACCCTACTGAATCTGCCTCTTTCACGTTCCATGCACCAACCACTCTGTAAAATACCTACCTCTGACATCTCGCCTATATTTTCCTCCAATTATTTTTAAATTATGAGCCCTCGTATAAGCTACTTCTTCCCTTGGAAGAAGGCGCTGGCTGTCCACTCTATCAATGCTTCTTATCTTGTACACTTCTTTCTAGTCTCCTCTCATCTTCCTTAGCTCCAAAAAGTAAAGTTTTAGCTCACTCAACCTTTCCTTATAAGACATGTTCTGTAATCCAGGTAACATTTTGATAAATTTCCTCTGCATCCACTTTAAACCTTCCAAATCCTTTCTATAATGAGGTGATCAGAACTTAACACAAACTCCAAGTGTGGTCTAACTAAAGCTCCATGGAGCTGCAAATGAAAGTTTTGTGCAATGAAGATATTGAGGGAGTGGATAAATAAGTGGTATTAATTGCTGCCACTACCATGTCACCCTTTTAATGAAGGAGTCTGTGGTATTCATATCTAGAAGTTTGCTCATGCAAATAGGGAAAAACTAGGTGTTAATAAGCCACCCATTCTCCATGCAGGTTTCCCTTCACCAACAGCCCTCAACCAAATTGCCTCCTTTTCAAGGCTGCAGGTTCTTTACCTCCCCCACTCTTCGCTGCAGCCTCCATCTTGTCTTGTTAACAGCTCCTTCCTTGCTCTCCACAGCTGTCTCACATACTCCGCGGGTTTCCTGCTGATTTCCAGTCACTCCATTGTTTTCCATTTACAAATCCACATGAAGTGCCCAGCAAGGAGCCTTCCTCTCAGTCCCTAATCCATCTCAGTCCTGATTGACAGACACCACACTGATTGACTGATGTAACTGATTGACAGACACCACACTGTCAAACTTAACTTAGTAGATGGGTTCCTGCCATTGCACCAGGACACTGTGGGTTCAGGTTAAGCTGTGTTAATACTTCACCATTCTATACCAGTCAGACCAAAATTAGAATTAAAATTGGAATTGTTTTATTATTGTCACATGTACATTTACTATCAAAGTGTGTATGCAATATAGCACCCTGAGATTATTCTTTCTACAAATAGCCATGAAACAACCCTAACCTTTTCAATCTGATCCAGCACTTGAATCAGCCAAACAGTGGGCAGTTCATTGCTCTTGGACCTGGGTCCTGCTCCTTCAATACACTCTCAGGCTGGGACCTGCCACCTTGATTTAGTGACCTTTCCAATCTGGACCGGCAATTAAATTGGTCAAGCATCGGCTTGTTCCTCGCCCTCAAGCCCTGGCCCCTCCACCTTGACTTGGCCCCTACACGCCACACCATAACCGTCCTGCACCTTCGATGCTTCAGTTCACACTGCAAAGATGCCAGGTTGCACAGGTGGTTCAAAAGCTCAACTCCAGAAGTTACTGGCTATGAAATGCAGTGAATGTTTTCCACACGAAGCATGATTAATAAAGTTTTGTTTGCCACCAGCAAATCGTCACTCTGCTTCATCAGCGGCAACTTAAACCGGACTGAGGTCCAGTGAAATACTTGTCTCACAAATGGTTCAGATCAGATCATTCCACACAGCATTGAGGTAGTACTAATAGCAATGCAAAATAGAGTGTAACATCACAGGGAAATTGCAGTGCAGGTAGACATTAAGGTACAAGATAGACTGTCAGGTTAAGAATCCAATTTATCATATCAGGAAACTCGAGGAAATCTGCAGATGCTGGAAATTCAAGCAACACACACAAAATGCTGGTGGAACGTAGCAAGTCAGGCATATAGGGAGAAGTACTGTTGACGTTTCCGGCCGAGACCCAAACAGTGTGTGTTGCTTATCATACCAGGAAATTATTTAATGATCTTACAGCAGGAAGTATAATCTGTTCTTGAGATTGGTAGTATGTGCTTTCTGGCCTTTGTATCTTCTGCCTGTTAGGAGAGAGGAGAAGGGAGAATGCCCGGGGTGGGTGGGGTATTTGATTGTGCTAGCTGCTTTACTGGTGCAGTGAGAGGATCTTCAGAAGAAAGCTAGAACGGGACCCATGAACCCTACCTCACTACTTTTTTTATTTCTTATTTTTGTATTACTTCTTTAATTTAACTATTTAACATATGTTCACACCATGATTCAGTTTTTTTCTCTATTATTATGTATTGCATTGGCCATCTCCTGGCCTTCACATGTGGCTTAGCTATTAAACCTGGAGGAACTGTTTCTACTGACAGGAGAAGGGGCAAAGGCAGGTTACTGGTGCCTTAAAACCAATTGCTTTGGGCAGATGGGGCACATTGGGGTCTCTGTACCAATGGACACATTGGTACAGAGGCACAGGGCCACATAAAAAAAAGAAACATAAGATCTTAAGGGATCCTGACAGGATGGAGGGGATAAATAGAGATCCTGCAGGTGTATCTAGAACTGGAAATTACATTCTAAGAATGAGGGAGGCAGAATCATTGAAAACTTTTCAGCAGATGCAGATAGATACTTGACAAGTAAAAGGGAGAGGTTACCTCTGGAAATAGTTTAGCCAATATTGTGGATTGGATTAAGTGACCTTTACCACCTCCCTATTCATAAGATCTCAAATAGTAAACTTAGAGTAAATGATATAGAAATTGATAAGGTATCTGAAACAAAATATTTAGGAGTGGTAATAGATAGTAAATTAAGCTGGAAACCACAAATAAATTATGTCAAAACAAAAATGTTAAAATCTATTGCAACACTGTACAAAGCGAAAGATTTCTTAAATCAGGAATCTTTGTATACATTATACTGTTCACTTACAGTCCCATACATGACCTGCTGTGTAGAGGTGTGGGGAAATACATACAAAACAAAAACAAATTCAATTTTTCTAATCCAAAAGAAAGTTATACGAATTGTAAATAAACAAGTTATTATGAGCCAACCAATCCACTATTTATTCAACTAAACACTAAAATTCAGAGATTTTGTAGATTTAAAAATAATACAAATTATGTATAAAGTAAAAAATGGACATCTACCACAAAGTATCCAAAGGTTGTTTAAAATGAGAGAAAATGAGAGAAAGCATGATTGAGAGGAACGTGTATATTTCAAAAACAAAGGATAAGAACAAATGTAAAAATTCATTGTATTTCAGTCAGAGGGGTGAATCTATGGAACAGTTGTAGTAAGAATTCAAAAACACTTAACAAGTTTAAAAATTATTTAAAAATTACTTAACAAATATAAAATATACGTTTTAAAATGAATGGGAGTAATGTAGATAAATGATATTTGGAATTGGATTTTGTGTTAAAAGATTACGAATTTTTTTGTTTTTGATGTGATAATTGACGCCAAATATGTTGTATAAGAGGGGTAGGCGTATTAAGCTGTAGATTCAGCCTACACCCTTTCGGTCTGTTTTATAGAATATCTATGTTCTTTTGTTGTAATTTTGTCCTATGAAATCATCATTATAAAATCATCGTTGTAAATTTTGCTTTCTGTTATGTTTGTACTGACCGAAATAAAATAATTTCATTCATTCATTCATTCATTTATTCATTCCTGGGAGAATGTGAGGATCAAGTATTTCATGATTATGTTTACTGAGATTAGTTCATTTACTTCCAGATTTATTTAACCACTTGAAGATAAATGCATAAAGTGATTCAAACTCAAGCCTCTGGATCAATAGCTAACTTAATAGCGCCAGAACCACATCTAGTTATTTTACTCATGTATCTCATTATAAAAGATAGAATCAGCATCAGAATCAGGTTTAATATCACTGACATATGCCAGGAAATATGTTTTGCGGCAGAATTACAGTGCAATATAGAGAAGTACTATAAATTACAATTAAAATATATGAAAATGCATATATTTTAAAAAATAAACCAAATCATTTGTGTATTTAATATTTCAATGCTATTTGAGTAATCTTGTAAATATATTGTTTGATTAAGCATTCTTTGTTGCTTATATAATTCATCAAAAATACGTGAATTGCATACATCGTCACGCTGCCACGTGATATGTGTGCCCCTTGCTTAAAGAAAACACGAAGTAAGACACACATTTCAGAGTCCTGTGTCTTCCTTTGAACTAGCTAACATAAGTAGTGCAAGATGAGAGCAAAAATTGTAAGGTAGTGTTCAAAGGTTGGTCCAATATCCCTTCAGAAACCTGATGGCAGAGGTGCAGAATCTGTTCCTAAAACATTGAGTGTGTGTCTTCAAGCTCCTGTATCTCCTCCCTGATGGTAGTAATGAGAAGAGAGCACATCCTGGGTGATTGGGGTTCTTAATGATGGATGCTGCCTTTCTAAGATATCAAAACAATAAACAACCCATTCACAATTCTATTATATAAAAACTAGTGGAGTGGTTGGAGTCACTGGTCAAGATAATTGTCAGCATGAGGCTAAGTAGCATATCCAATGCTTAATAGATGAACTTGATCATTGCATACATAAGTGCATCAAGGTAGTAAAACGGAAAAAAATCAATGCAGAATATACGAGGGTTAATTGATAAGTTCATGGCCTAAGGTAGAAGGAGTCAATTTTAGAAAACCTAGCACATTTATTTTTCAACATAGTCCCCTCCTACATTTACACACTTAGTCCAGCGATCGTGGAGCAGACAGATCCCTTCTTTGTAGAAGTCGGCATCTTGGACCTTCAGAAATGGTCCACAGCAGGGTGATTGATAAGTTTGTGGCCTAAGGTAGAAGGAGATGAGTTATTAACTTCAAACTTTCTGTATTATCACTCAAAGAGTTGAACTGCATGTGCATGTAACAACAGTGTCTTGGACCACCAGGTGGTCCACAGCAGGGGTAATTGATAAGTTTGGGGCCTAAGGTAGAAAGAGGTGAGTTATACAGCTCTCATTATATGCATCTGCAGTTCAACTCTGAGTAAAAACGCAGAAAGTTTGAAGTTAATAACATCTTCTACCTTAGGCCACAAACTTATCAATCATCCCATGCTGTGGGCCACTTCTGGAGGTCCAAAACACCGACTTCTACAAAGAAGAGATCCGTATGCTCCACAACAGCTGGACTAAGTGTGTAACAGTAGGAAAAATAAATGTTCTAGGTTTTCTAAAATTGACTCCTACCATAGGCCACAAATTTATCAATCACCTCTCGGTGTTCAGAGATAGAGTGAAATTATAGTTATAAGGGTCTAAGTCTAGCATTCCTTTTAACAAACATACTTATGACATAGAAAGGTTTGCTATCAGATTCAGATTTAGTTATCACAAATACATCAAAATGTACTGTATAGTGAAATGCGTCATTTGCGTTAACTACCAGCACAACAAAAGATATGTTGTGGGGCAGCCCACATTTTGACACCAATGTAGCATGCACACTTAAGTGTCAATCATCAGAAGGTACAGATTTAAACTATATTTAACAAAAAAGAACATAATTATATACAAAAATGAAGAAAGTTGATGTTAGTGCAAAGTGATCGAAATGGCCATTATGTTGCTATACTGAGGTAATTTTTAGGATTGTGCTGGCTGGTTCAAAAGCCAGTGGTTGAGGGGAAGTAGCTACTCCTGAACCTGGTGGTGTGGGACCTCAGGCCTCCTGCTGCGAAAAAGTGGCATGCCCCAGATGGTGAGAGTCTTTGATCATGGATGCTGCCTTCTTAAGTCAATGCTTCCTGGAGATATTACTTAGTTCCCCTTCTCTTCTTTTTTGCAATCTGACTGATTCTTGCCAGTATTTACAACTCATCACTACACTCACCAGCAGATAATCTGTTTTAAAAATATTAAATAAAGTATTTATATTAATTTTTTGAAACTGCAGATATTGGAAATCATAAATAAAAGCAGAGAACTGGAAACAGATAACAGGTCAAGCAATATTTGCGAAAACTTTCAGTTTGAAAACCATTCATTAGAACTGAAGTAAATACTGACCAGGACACTGGAGATGATTCCCTTCTTCTTCCTCAGTTCACTTAATGGTCAGACAATACCTTAGCTTAGAGTCTCATCTAACAGATGAGAAAACAGTTCATTAACCGACTGTATTACTGTATGGTATTAGGGGTGGTGGGAAGGGGGCAGTAGGGGCAGAATCAAAGTAAGCTCTGTCATGGCTACTAGCCTCTGTAGTATCCAGGACATCTTCAAGGAGCAATGCCTCAAAAAGGTGGCGTCCATCATTAAGGACCCCATCACCCAGGACATGCACTCTTCTCTTTGCTACCATCAGGGAGGGGATAGAGAAGTCTAAAGGCACACACTCAACAATTCAGGAACAGCTTCTTCCCCTCAGCCATCTGATTTCTGAATGGACAGTGAACCCATGAACACTACCTCACTACTTTTTGTATTTCTATTTTTAGCACCACTTATTTAATTTAACTATATATACTTCTTCCCTTCTGTCACCAGATGTCTGAATAGTTTATGAACCCGTGAACACCTGTGAACCCGTGATTCCATTTTTTGCACTATTTACAGTATAGACACAAAATAAATCATTTATCTTTAATTTATAATAATCTTATGTCTTTGCAGTGTATTGCTGTTGCAAAACACAGGGGAACAGTGTAGCAGTTAGTGCAGCACAATTGCAAGTCAGGTCGCCAGAGTTCAATTCTGGTATCATCTTTATACATCATCCCCATGACTGCGCAGGTACCCTTGGGGTGCTCAGGTTTCCTCCCATGGTCCAAAGATGTACTGATTATTAACTTAATTGGTCTTTGCAAATTGTCCAGTGATTAGGCTCAGATTACATAGGTGGGCTGCTAAGTGGTGCATTGGGTCAGAAGGGCCTGTTCTGTGCTGTATCTCTGAATAAATACATAAACAATATAATGCACAATGATAAATTTCATATTTCTGATAATGAACATGATTCTGCTTCTGATTTCACTTATTGTCGTGGTTTTCAAACTAAAATCTTTATAAATGTTACATCACACTAAATAGCAAAGGTTAGCATGGTAGTGTAGTTGTTAGCGTAATACTTTTACAGCATCAGCAATCCGGGTTCAATTTTGTCACTGTTTGTAAGGAATTTGTTCATTTTCTTCCTGACAGCAAGGGTTTCCGTAGGTTTCCTCCCAAATTCCAAAGACACATGTTACTTGGTCACATGGGTATAGATGGGACAGCAGGGCCTGTTACTGTGATGTATAACTAAATAAGTAAAAATATTCAAATTGGTTTCCAACCATGTACAGTACTGTGAAAATTGCCTAAGATTTTTGCACAGTACTATATATGGTTAGAAACCAATTCAAATATTTTTATATAGCTAGAATGCCTCAGACATCTGTACAATACTGCATTTACTAAATATTTGCCAATAGTAACAAAAACTTGAGACTCACAGATCTGCTGTTTCAAGGGCAGATAAAGAGAGGATGGAGATGAATGTTGTATATTTAATATTTCAATAATATTCAAGTAATCTTAAATATATGTTGGCTGATTAATCATTCTTGTTTATTTAAATAATTATTTATGGATTATATGCATCAATATGTGAATTGCACACATCATCACCCTACCACATGACACATGAACACCTCGCTTAAAGTAAACATAAAGTTAAACCCGCATTCCTGGGCTCCCGTGTCTTCCTTTGAAATAGTTTAATGTTTTGAAGTTACAAAACATAACACTGGCGATAAGCTATCATTAAAACAAACCCAAGACAGCTATCAACCTGTAGAAGCACAGCGAGACATTTCAACTAAAAAAGAACAACGAGGAATGGCAAAGAAAAAAAAAAGCATCCCAGGATATGCAGAGACACGATGCAGTTTTTTCTAAAAGACAGAAAACGAAAAAATTCATGGGTTCATAGATTGACTGCCTGGTGATAATAATCACTAAAAAAAACAGAAGTGGCTGGCAACAGTTGAAAGATTGATGAGTTTGATTACACAATGGTTAACTGGCTCATGTATACTGTTAATTTAACAGTATCTTGAAGCAAATGAAATAGCCAATGAGAAAGGGTCGCTAATTTTGCTGCGTTCACAGGGTTTATATGCACAGAGCTTGTTTCAAAGCTTAGCTGCTCCAATCGAACCAGCAGAAACAACCTTTGCTGATGTTGTCAAAGTAATGCAGGAAGAATTAAAACCAAAGCCTTTGTTGATTGCAGAACACTTTAGGTTTCATAAGCAGAATCAAAAAGAAGGGAGACCATTTCAGCATACTTGACTGAATAGAAGAAATTGTCCGAGCATTATCAGTTTGGTAATGGTCTTAATGATGCACAGAGAGATCAGTTAGTTGGTAAAATCTTACCAGAAAGCATTCAAAAACAGCTCCTAACTGAAGCACGACTTATATTTTAAAAAGCAGTTGAAACTGCTGTTTCAGTGGAAACCACAGTCAGAGACACAACTGAGTTGCAGGCAGGAATGAAAGTGAGTGTGAACAAAATTGCAGAATACTGCTTGGATTAACAAATTGTGTTGTCGTTGTGCTGGGGGCTCACACACAAAAGACCAATGCAGATTAAAAAACAAAACTTGCAGAAAATACAACAAAGTAAGACACTTACAAAGAACATGTCGGACAGACAAAAGTAAGTGGACTGCTCGGGGAGGAGAAAAAGCAAAAAACTCAAGTTACAGTTTCAAAATGAGCACTAATCTGCAAGCAGCTGTTGAAAAATCTGATAATGATGAGAGTGATACAGGACTGTGTAGGCTTGAGATTTACAATGTGAAACTAGCAATAGACTAGTACTGTAATATTGTTTACACCAAAAGTGAATGAGAAGTTAATTAAAATGGGATTAGTCACTGGTTCAGCTGTTTTAGTCGTTCCACAATATGAGTTTGAAAGGCTTTTAAAGTATATTAAATTGAAGCTGGCAGATGTCCAACTAAGAACTTATTCTGGAGAAAAGGTAACTCCTGTGGGAATGACATATGTGACAATAAAATATAGCAACAAGCAAGCCACATACAGCTTGGATGTGGTACAAACAGGAGGACCAGCATTATATAACCATATAACAATCACAGCACGGAAACAGGCCATCTCGGCCCTCCTAGTCCGTGCCGAACTCTTAATCTCACCTAGTCCCACCTACCTGCACTCAGCCCATAACCCTCCACTCCTTTCCTGTCCATATACCTATCCAATTTTACCTTAAATGACACAACTGAACTGGCCTCTACTACTTCTACAGGAAGCTCATTCCACACAGCTATCACTCTCTGAGTAAAGAAATACCCCCTCGTGTTTCCCTTAAACTTCTGCCCCCTAACTCTCAAATCATGTCCTCTCATTTGAATCTCCCCTACTCTCAATGGAAACAGCCTATTCACGTCAACTCTATCTATCCCTCTCAAAATTTTAAATACCTCGATCAAATCCCCCCTCAACCTTCTACGCTCCAATGAATAGAGACCTAACTTGTTCAACCTTTCTCTGTAACTTAAGTGCTGAAACCCAGGTAACATCCTAGTAAATACCCAGGTAACATACTAGTAAATAACCCAGGTAACATCCTAGTAAATAACCCAGGTAACATCCTAGTATGGGGGCATGATTAACTAAGACAACTGCAACCTGATGGAGATCTGTCCACTATTTGCATGCCACATTCCTTACAATCAGATCAACTGGAAGCAAATTTAAAAAGATATTGGATGATGCCACAACTTTCTCTATGCTGTACACCATGACTATTCCCTAACAAAGGGCAAACAGGTGTTGGTGCCAACCTCGCTGCTTCTGGTTGAAAAGCATATTGGACCCAGGAAGGACCAAGGTCCTAAAAGAAATTGAGAAAGTGACGAAAGCAGTGGTCTGACTACAACAGTTTTTGTAAGGGACATATCTGAGAAAATTTCTGATATGTTAATCAGGCAGTTACTTGTGAAATGTGGCTTGTTTTTAAGCTGGAAGAGAGTTCAAAGAGCTTCAGGAAAGTTGCAAGAACTCAATAAAGAACCAGACTGCATGTACTTCAAGTGGGAGACAAAAAGCTGCCAGTAAAAGTAGATGCAAAGACCAAAGTCCAGATGGACCAATAGAAGGCCAAAAAGAAAGGAATCAATAGAGATATGGAAATGGGGGTTTTGTCAGATGATATTGTGGATGAGAAAACCAAGAGGAGACATTAGATCATAAAAGGTGCAATAGAAGGATTAATAAGGGAACACTCCAGTGATCTAAATGCACCTTCCCAAGATCAAGATGCACAACCTAGAAGAAGAAAAAGGAAGGTGTCCAGAACTCAGAATCAAGTCCTACAGCCACCAGAGAAGAGGCCCCAGAACCTGAGATTGTTTTCACAATCACAAGTCGCATCCGCCAAGCAGAATGATCCCCTTTGTCAAAAAAGATGTTATCCCACAAGAGTAAAAAATCCTCCACAAATATTAAATCTTCAGGCTTGAATGGGACAATTTAAAATTTACCATGGTATACTCAATTTTATGCTAGAGCTATATTTTATAATACACTGTGTATATAGCTGAGATGCATTCTCTATTGAATTGGGGTTTCTAGCTGAGCAGGGAAGAGAGCTGTGTGTTTAATATTCAAGTAACATGTGAGTAATCTTGTACATAGATTGATTAAACATTCTTGTTTGCTTAATAATGCATTATGAGTTATGTGTATAAATACATGATTTGCATACATTATCAAGCTACCACATGATACATGCGTGCCTCACTTAAAGTAAACACAAAGTTAGTCCCGCATTCCCGGACTCCGTGTCTTCCTTTGAATTAGTTTAATGCTTTGAAGTTATAAAACAGATGTCTTTACACCATGTGCTTCGAATCAAATTAAAATTAACCCCCACAGGAAATGATATGAAAAACAGTTCACAGTACTGTGCAAAGTCTTAGGAACACTAGCTATATATACTGTGCAATTTTTAAGTGACTATCAAGGCCAGGTTACTAACACAAAAACTACAAAGCTATAGTATCCTCATAAGCACTCTGCAGTGCACTGTGTACTGAGGTAAACTGTAAGACACACTTTATCTCCCCTCCCCTACCCACATACCTTCTCCCTCCCCTGGCTTTACCTATCACCTTTTGGCTTGTACAGCTCATAAACTCACTTCTGGCATTTCTCCCCCTCCCACCTCTCTTAATCCATTCCCCATTCTGGCTCCCCCTCTTACCCCTTCTCTTCTCCTCAACTGCCTACCATCTCCCACTGGTGCCTCTCCTTTATGGTCCACTCTCCTCTCCTATCAGATTCCTTCTTCAATAGTTCCATTTAGCTTCGGAGAAACATGTGCAATATACATCCTAAAGTTCTTGTTCTTCGCAGACATCCACGAAAGCAGAAAAGTGCCCCAAAAAATGAATGACAGTAAAAACATTAGAACCCCAAAGTCCCCTTCTAGTCCCCCCGCCAAACTCAACAACCATTCCTCACCCCCACCCACCTTCAGCCCTTTACCTTTTCCACCAACCACTCCACAGCTGCTCATATCACTGTCCCTGCCCAACCCACCTACCTTCACCTGTCACCGTCCAGTTTGCAGTCCCCCTTTTTTCCAGTTCTGATTAAGGTCCTTGACCCAGAATATTGACTGTTTATTCCCCTCCTTTGAGTTCCTCCAGCATTTTGTGTGTGTCACAAGTGTGCCTGAGAAGTGTTATCCCAAGCGGAAATTACAGTGGATGCTTCGCCAACTCAGGCCTTTCACCATGAGTCAATTGTTGATTAAAGGAATTTGCTCTCCATTCGAGGCTGCCAAACTCCACAGCAGACATGACATCTTCAAAGCCCCGGTGGCATTGCTTGTGGTTCATGGTTCGTTTGTTCAATTACAAGCTCCACTGGAATTCTAGTAATGATCCCAGAGCAACCTGATTACAATAATGTTTGTAATCAAGCTCCTCAGAGATAGAGAAGATCCCTGCCAAGGGAGCCAGTGCACTAAAACAGCCCCCAAATTCAGATCACCCCAGAAGTCGCCCCTTTGAGAGGTTTAGCGTGCAAAATGTTCCTTTAACAGTGAAGTGTAATAAAAGCTTCTGCACATTGAACACTCTTACTGCATTTTAAATGTAACATCTCATAAAGTTGCGCAAAGCTTTGTTGGAGTCATAGAAGTTTATACAATAAAAGGTCATTCTGCCCATTGGGTTCGCACTTCACAAACGCACCATACACTCACGGTTCCAATCCCTTAATTCTCATCCTATGAGATCATGTCTTTTCAAGAGGTCATTCAGGATCTTGCCTCAGTTTCCCCCAGATCCTACTACCAATTACTGCAACTAAAATGTATGTCCTAAATTATTAACCCCTCTGCTTAATAAAAGGCTCCTTCCTTTTCGCATTTATTAGACAAAGCACTGAGTTTGAGAGTCAGGAAGGTATATTGCACACTATATAACTCTGGTTAAGCCACATCTTGACTATTGCAACATGGCAGGGAGGAGATACGTCTCTACCAAAGGAAATGTAAGACACTCCTTCCCTCCACCAGCCTGCAGGTCTCCCTTGTGCAAGGTGCAGTACCTCTTAGCCCCCTGATCTGGGTCACATGAACCCATAGGAGCAGGTAGTGGATGGTCATATGAGCAGCTGGTGCATATCATAAGTCCTGGTTATGTGACCACTGACGCCAGGCAGACAATCTCTGAAGAGTATTGATAATGGCTGAGGTCACCCGTCTTGTAAAGACACTGCCCAGAAGAAGGCAATGGCAAACCAATTCTGTTGAAAAATTTGCCAGGGACCATTATGGTCATGGAAAGACCACGATCGCCCATGTCACAAGACACAGCACATAACAATCAAATGATTATTATACACACTTTAATTAATTGATTCTCCTCATAGGCTTCTTTCTTAAGAGAACTAGTAAATCCTCATCTGTCTGTCCTTATAAGTTTAATCCCCCAGTCCTACCAATGTCTTTGCCAATCTCTCCTGTACTGTCTGCTCACACAGTCTATGTAAATGTTGATATTTCTAACACTGGCAGACAGATTTGTATGGAAAGAACAGAGTCAGTGCCTGCATTCAATAACCTTTCATCAGAAGCTGGCTGACCTACTGAGTATTTCAGGCATTTTCCATCTTTTCTCAGATTTCACACAGTGCTGTCAATATCTGTGCCCACTAGACAATCATGAGTTCTGCTTGCACAGAGTGCCCACAGCTGCTAATTAGCAAGAATAAATGGGCATTCATTTAAAACAGTAACAGCTTCCTAAATATTTCTAAACTTTATCCATAGCTCCTGAACTGAATTCCTTTTGCGGTCACAAAATAGCACAAGGGTTCTATCCTGTTGTTATCTGACTTTTGAACTGGCCTCTTCTTGCACTCAAAGAAGAAATCTTGAATGCCTGGAAATGTTTAGGAAGACTTTACCGTTTTAAATGAATGTCCATTTATTCTTCCAGTTTAACAGCTGTGGGCACTCTATGCAAGCAGAACTCGATTGCTCAATCTAGCTTGTCTTGGTGGAAGCAGATACATTAGAGGGGTCCCCCTCATTTGTACGTTCTCCATGTGACAGCATGGGGGAGACACAGGGAGCACCTGTGGGGGTGCTGGTTTCCTCCCACATTCCAAAGAGGTATGGGTTAGTAGGTTAATTGGTCACATGTGTGTAATTGGGTGATGCTGGCTCATTGGGCTGGAAGCGCCTGCTGCTGAACCGTATCGCTAAATAAATAACTAAAGGTGTTGAGAGGCTCTGAGAAAGTCATGTGAAAATGCAGAGAGTGGAGATTATATGGACCACATGTCATTAGTTCAGCACAATGTAGTGGGCTGAAGTTTCTGTTCTTGTACTGTAGTGTTCTATGCTTCATGTTCTTTGTTATTAAATGTTATTTTTTCCTCCCTGCACTGCACTTTCTCTGCAATTCTAACATAATACTCTGCATTTTGTTTTCCTTTTTATTACCTTGACATATTTATACACAGAATTATCTGTCCTGATGCATGCAAACAAAAAGCTGTATCTCAGTACATGTGACATTAATAGACCAAACCCGTACAACTCCAGTTACAGAGAATAAGAAGTTAATTAGCAATCCTGAGATCTACACACAGTGAACACTTTATTAGATACACCTGCGTATCTGATTATTTATTTATTTATTTAGGTATTTATTAAGTACACCTATACACCTACAAATATTGAATCGGCCAATCTTGAGGCACCATCTCAACGCATAAAAGCATGCAGACATGGTCAAGAGTTTCAGTTGTTGTTCAGACCAATTGAGGAAGAAATGTAATTTAAGTGACTTTGACCTTGATTGTTGGTGCCAGACAGGGTGGTTTGAGTGTCTCATAAACTGCTGATCTCCTGGGATTTCCATGCACAGCAGTCTCTAGAGTTTACAGAGAATGATGCAAAAAAAAAAGAAGAATTCAGTGGACAGAAGTTCTGTGGGCAAAAACAACTTGTTAATAAGAGAGGTTCGAGGAGAATGGCCAGGCTGATCCAGGCTGACAAGAAAGCGACAGTAACTCAAGTACGATGTGTTACACAATAGTGGTATGTAGAAGAGCATCTCTGAATGCACAGCTAGTCAAACCTTAAAGTGGATGGACTACAGTAGCAGATAACCATGAACATATACTCAGTGGCCTCTTACAGGAGGTATACCACTGAGTGTCTGCTCAGACTTTTGCTGTGAGTATCCCATGAATCTTGCAACCACTGTTCCATTGAAATAAATAAGCCCTTCACTTTACAGATTAACCACAAAATATGTAGATGTCCTTGCGCTCTTTCCCTTATAAAGACATTAATCAGATTATTAGAAGGCTTGATAATAATAGGATACATTCTTCCATCATTATGACCTGATTACCAACAGACTGAACAATTTATCCAGCTAAGTCAAGAGATTTTAGGATATGCTATAAGCCATCCCAAATCACACAGACTGAGAAAAGTAAGAATTAATTTCCATGTCTTTGTTCCTTCATCACTGTATTCTCTAATTTGAAGTGAAGTATAAATCTCAAAGGTTCTTCATCCATTCCCATTCCAGCTGTTCTCTCATTCTCTGATGCATGAACTGCATTTCAGTGACCCATCTGCCCAACTTTCTGGAACATTCCCTACAGGGATCTATGTCTTCCCATCCACTTTGTACCTGGACCCAAAAATTCACTTCTTAATCACTGTTGACCTGGATTACAAAATCTTAGTGGTACTCACAATGAAGGTAAGGTGACCTTATCTACTTGTGGCACTTATAAAACTACACAGCACAAGAAAAGACAGTTTGACCTGTGCATTTTTGAGAAATAACTCTTTCCTCAAAGCCCTGTAAGCATTGCCCTTTCAAGTATTTATCTAAATCCCACTAAAAAATTACAATGACTTCACTATACCTTAAAAGTTGGTACCTGATTTTAACAAAAACCATCCAACGTCTGACAGATGAGAACAGGTGTGACAATGTCAGTCATGTCATATCGTTTGGTAAGACATGGGAAAGAAGACCAGTTACCTTGATCTATCTTCGTATCATCCACAGACTTCCACAAAGCCATCAATTCTTGCATCCAGATCACTGACTTAACTGTATAATGTGAAAAGTAGCAGATCCAACATCGACCCTCATGCAACATTAGTCAACAGCAGGCAGCAGACTCACTTTACTGCCAACATTCTGTTCATGCTGGTATCTTTCCTGCAATACTATCCTGTCTTGTTTACCAAACTCATGCTTGACATCTCATGAAAGGCCATCTGAAAATCCAAGTAAACAACATCCCCTGTCTTTATCTACCAACCTACTGCCCACTACGCCACTGCTGTTTATGGCTGCAGTGAAGATCCTCCATCTCTGGTGTTGTTCAGGACTTCCTTCATCATGTCAGTAGCTCAGTTTTCATTACTGCCAGTCATGTACGTTGAGGAAACTCAGAAATACTGTTACACTCAGATGTAGAAGGAGTCTTCATTGTTGTTTTGCTTGAACAGTCAGAGTTGTTAGCCCTGAGCTGAATCCCCAAACTTGGAGGATTGGAGGACCACTCTTAGTCTGGCCTCTACCCTTTGACCTGTTTGGCATGCGTGACCCAACCAAAAGCCAAAGCTTTGACTCCAGCCAACATAGCTTTCCGGGTTATTGAGGCACACAAGCCTCCAAACCCTTGACAACATTGTGCTCCTCTTGGAGGCTCCTTTGTCTTTCCTGCCTGATAATTCCAACAGACTTGCCAGGGACGATTTCCCCTTAAGAAGCCATGCTGACTTCAGCCTATTCTATCGTGTGCCTCCAAGTATCCTGAAATGCAATACAATGCATTTCTCTTTATGTTTTAATGTTTGTTACATTTGCATGGAGCAAGAACAGCAAAGGGGTCATATAATTAAGTGTTTTTATTGAGTGGTTAGTACGGCAAACACTGGGCAACTTACAGTGTGGGAGCAACGAATCAGGGTTGACAAGACAAAAAGACACATGCACTTGAGGGCCCATGCCCTAAGGAGATTGCCTCCTGCATGTAGGAAACCCAGTCGACTTACCACTTGATCAATCAGCTGCATCTGCACTTACTGCATTCTTGCAATCGATCTGATACAGGACAATGTACAGGTGACCAATGAAGCCAATAGCCCAATTTACCAACTTTAAGCAGTTTTATCATCCTCAGGTGAAAATAATTTGTTAATTTTTCATCATGATTGGATCATTACTCTTGAGCACTGTGGAGGGACCTTCACCAGAAGACCACAAAATCATTCAAGTCAAGTCTATTATCATTTACAATACACATGTATTCAAGTGGGTCCTCATTACCACTTCTCAAAAGGCAATAAGGGATGTGCAATAAATGCTGGCTCTGTCAGAGATGCCCACATCCCATCAATAAGTAATAAAAAATGAGTGGTTGTCCACAATATTCACTTCAATTCTAGACATCTACCTATGGGAAAGATATTCATAAGCATGTAAGAGTATAAAGAAAATTTGCAAGGATGTTGCTGGAACTTGAGGACCTGAATTAGCAGGAAAAGTTGAATAGATTAGGACTTTATTCCCTGGAGTGCAGGAGAATTGGGGATTTGATTCAGGTATACAAAATTCAGGGGTATAGATAGGAAATACATGCAGGCTTTTTCCCCAAAAGTGAGTGAGACAAGGGATAGAGGGTTAAGGGTGAAATGTGGAATGTTTAAGGGGAACATGAAGGGAAACTTCTTCACTCAGAGGGTGATGTGAGTGTAGAACGAGCTGCCAGTTGAAGTGGTGGATTCAGGTCCGATTTCAACATCCAAGAGAAATCTGGATAGGTACATGGATAGGTAAGATCCCAGCTGTCAATATCTCTGAGGATCTACAGTATTCTAGGCCCTACACATTGATGCATTTACAAAGAAGGCACAACAGCAGCTATATTTCATTAGGAGTTTGATGAAAATTGATCTGTCACCAAAGACACTCACAAATTTCTACTGATGTACCGCCGAGACTATTCTAACTGTTTGCATCACCATCTGGTTTGGAGGGGGATGTAAAAAGCTGCCGAAAGTTGTAAACTCAGCCAGCTCCATCCTGGGCACCAGCGTCCCCAGCAACCAGGTCACCTTCAAAAGGCAATGCCTCAAAAAGGCAGCATCCATCATTAAGGACCCCCACCACCCAAGACGTACCCTCTTCTTATGGCTACCATCAAGGAGGAGGTACAGGAGCCTGAAAACACATATTCAATATTCCAGGAACAGCTTCTTCCCCTCTGCTATCAGATTTCTGAAAGGACATTAAACCCATAAACACGATTTTTCCCTCACATTTTGCACTACTTATTTGATTTTTTTAACATATATTCCCTATTCTAAATAACAGTTTTTATTACTAGACATTGCAATGTACTACTGCCATAAAACAACAGATTTCATGACATGTGCGAGTGATATTAAATCTGCTTCTGATTCTGATACATCGATGAACAGGACATGGAGGGATATGATACGGTTCATGTAAGGGAGTCCGGACAGTAAAACAGGTTAGCATGGACTAAATAGGCCAGAAGCCCTGTTTACATGAGGTAGTGCTCTACGACTCTCTGACCCCATGCAATACTACATAGATACAGAATTGCGCAAAAGCCTTAGGCACATAAATGTAGCTAAGGAGCCTAAGGTCTTGGTGCAGTATTGTATTTGTCATTGTGGAGCAGAGAGCAAGCTGACAGGAGCAAAGGATACTGGGAATGGTGAGGGTGGAGTGAGGGAGGTGTGTGGGACAGATGGCAAAGAAAGAGTGCCAGGAGTTGCGGGGATGGCACGGTTGCAGACTCACTCAAGCTCTGAGACACCAGACCAGGTCACTTGATTCCAAACAATTGGTTTATTGATCATTACAGAATGCCTCTCTGGTGCTTCCTGCTCCCTCCCCTCTCCCTTACCTTTTTCCCAACCACGATTCCCTTGTCCCTCCTCCCTTTCCTACTCTCAGTCCACAATAGAGATCCGTATCAGAATCAGGTTTATCATCAGTCACATATGTCATGAAATTTGTTTATTTTTTGTGGCACCAGCAATACATAAAGTTACTCAGTACTGCGAAAAAAGTTCTGGGCACCCTAGCTACAGTCTACATATGTGCCTAAGACTTTTGCACAGTACTGTTTCATCAAAACACTGCAAATGCTGGAAAGCTGAAATCGAACAGAAAATGCCAGACACACTCAGTAGAAGGAGTCAGGCTGTTTCGTGAGAAGAGAAACATCTTGCATTTTATGTCAAAGAATAGTTTTCAGGACTTTGTCTAAATTGTGTTGGCAGGACTTCGACGTAAAACTTCTACCCCATTTCTTCATTCCTGACCTGCTGGGCGTTTCCAAAAAGTTTTTTTGTTAGTTTGGATCAGAGAGTCACTTAAACAAGCGCACAAGAAAGATATTCTTAAACAACCTGCTGTGGAATTGTGAGCATTGAGTATATTCGAGTAACTCTGTTGCACATTGATCTATCCTGAGAACAACAGAGCGATAGAATCAGAATCAGGTTTATTATTGCTGACATACATCATAAAATATGTTGTTTTGTGACAACAGTACAGTGTAATATTAAAAAAATTACTATGTCGCAATCTAATAAACAGATAAATATATAAATGAATGTCATGTATGAATAGGTAGATACATACGTACATAAATAGGGAGATACATATGTATGTAGATAGATACATAATACATACATACATACGTAGATACAGAGATAGATACATACACACATAAATAGGTAATAAGACCATAAGATATAGGAGCAGAATTAGATCAAGTCTGCTCTGCCATTTAATCATGGCTGATCCAGTTCCCTCTCAGCCCCAAAGCCCTGCCTTCTCCCCTGCCTTCTTCATGCTCTGACCAATCAAGAATCTATTAACCTCTGCCTTAAATATACATAAAGTCAGCTGCCTGTGGCAAAAAAATTCCACAGATTCACCACTCTCTTCAACTCTTTTCTAAAAGGACACCGCTCTATTCTGAGACTGTGACCTCTGGTCTTAGACTCTCCCACCATTGGAAACATCCTCTCCACATCCACTCTATGAATGTCTTTCACCATTCGATAGGTTTCAATGAGATCATCCCTCATTCTTCTGAATGCTAGTGAACACAGGTCCAGAGTCAGCAGATGTTTTTCATTTGACAAGCCATTCAATCCTAGAATCATTTTAGTGAATGACTTTTGAATGTCTCCAGTATCTGCACATCCTTTCTGAGATAAGGGGTCAAAAACTGCTCACAATGCTCCAAGTGAGATCTCACCTGGGCTTTATAAAGTCTCAACATTATATCTTGCTTTTAGATTCTATTTCTCTTGAAATGAATTATAAAATCACTTTTGCCTTCTTCACTACAGACTCAACCTGCAAATTAACCTTTGGAGAATCTTGCATAAGGACTCCCAAGTCCCTTTGCACCTCAGATTTTTGTATATTTTCTCCATTTAGAACATAGTCAACCCTTTCATTTCTTCTACGAAAGTGCATGACCGTACACTTCCTGACACTGCATTTCATCTGTCACTCTTTGTCCAGTCTCCTAAACTGCCTAAGTCCTTCTTTAGCCTCTCTACTCCCTCAAAACTACCTGTCCCTCCACCTATCTTCATATCATCTGCAAACTTTGCAACAATGCCATCAATTCCATCATCCAAATCATCGACATATAACTTTTGTTTGACAGCAGAGGGAAAGAAGATGTTTCTAGAACAATGATTTGATGATTACCATCCTTCTGCTCTGCCCTGCCCAATACTACTTCCTAACCTGCATTATCTGCCCATCCACTCCACCTGGCCGATTCATCGCTGCAGCAACAATGTGATCCCTAGTGAAAAAATGTGAGAAGTAGTCAATTTGATCATAAATACACTACATAAAATTAGCAGGTCAGGCCACAGCCAAGCATGGAAGTAAAAAAAATAGATGTTTTGGGCCAAGACCCATGTCCAAGTCAACTAATTATTTCCTTCCATAGATGCTGCCTAACTTACTGAGTTCTTCCAGCACTTCCTATGTGTTGACCAAGATTTCCAGCATCTGTAGAATCTTGTAGACTCAAAGAATCAGAGAACACATTCAGTCCTTCAGCCCACCTAGTCTCTGCTAAACTATTAATCTGCCTATCCAAATTTCTCTTAAATGGTAAAATCAGATCCTCATGCACCACTTCCACTGGCAGCTCATTCCACACTCGCACCTCCCTCTGAGTGAAGAAGTTCTGCCTCATGTTCCCCTTAAACATTTCACCTTTCACTCTTAACCCATGACCTCTAGTTCTAGTTTCACCCAGCCACAGTGGAAAAAAACTTGTGGTTATGTTATGTGAAAATACCTTCCTTTTACTACATTCATGATCGTGTGATGCTGAAAAATGTCTCAGACATAAATTTACAAAATTATTTTAAAATAAGCATGATTTCTCCAGAAAGAATCCATATTAGTACAGTTACAAGCCTTGGTATGTGGTCTCACTTACAGTGTGCACAAATACCAGCAACTTGTAGAGATGGCATATAAAGAAGGAGTTATGGACAGAGGGTTATCAACAGAATGGATCGCATGGTATATGGGCCAAATGGCCTAATTCTGCTTCCATGTCTTATGGTCTTATGACCAATGACCTCAACCAGTCCAACAGGCTGGGTAACAGCAACAATAAAGCTTGCATTTACCAGTGAGTGAACATACTGAGTGTTACGAACCCCGTAGCTGGGTGTCTTACCAGCAAAGATAGGAGTAGCCGTTGAAGTCTGATGATACTATTTTTAACAGTATTTATTAGTAAAAATACACAAAAATAATATCAATGTAAATATACAGATAATATACGTTATCAATACTAAACCTAAAAGTGCGGGAATAACAATAATCAATAAGAAATAAGCTCTATCGTTGTCTAGGGGATAATGAATTGTCCGATGGAAATATAAAGTTCAGTTCAGTTCATACAGGCTGCAGTCGTTGTTGATCGCTGAGTTGCAATTGTTGGAGAGAGAGAGAGAGCAGTAACAGCTATTAACTTGCTGACTTTCCTTTTTATGATCTTGATCCGTATCCGTCCTTTAGCTAGACTGTTCCATGGAGGACTCATCACCCAGGCAAAGGGTGGACACACACACAAGCCCCCCCCCCCCACCGGTCTTGTAGCATCTCTCTCCTGGTGCGTCTAAGGGGTGTTTCTCCAGACCCTACTTTTATCCCTACTCACAGGGTCTCAGATGTCAATTAGGTTGGGATGATGCAATCCCTCAACCAGACCACTCTGGCTGCCCCAAGGGGTTTCAATGAATAGTACAGTACTCAATACACAATTCCTCCTTCAAGAAACAATAGCAGTAATCTCACCCTTTGTCAATAGGAGACATTCCACCTTGTGCATTCTGCGTTGTCTATAACAACTGCCTTTGCTGTGATCCTGCATCTCTCTCTCTCTCATTACTGACATAATGTGTATCTCTCTCATTTCCTGGGTATCAGACCCGAAACAATAGCGATCTTGCGATTCTCAAGAGGGGGGGCAGGCATTGGCAATTCTGTACCCTTCTGCCCGTCAGATTTGATCCTTATTCATAACACCCCCATCCTTCTAAGGATTTTTACCACAGGGAAAAATTATCTACTACAGAGTCTTACAGAATTTCAAAATCTAACACAATACAAAAGAGTTTTTTTTCCACTACAGAGTAAAAGTTATACATTCAATTTAGCATCTAAACAGTTAGCAATTACATTTTCACTTCCTTTAATATCTTAATATCTTGTACCTTAATAAATTCCTGTAGCATCAGACTCCAATTCAATAACCACTCACTTTTTATTCCTTTTCTTCAGCAAAACAAAACAAAAGGGTTGTGATATTGTATATAAAAAATGTGAACCAATACATGTGTGATTATTCTGTAGTACATTACAAAAGTTTATGCAAATACTAATCTTTATTTTACTTTTAAACTTAATAGTCAATCTTCCATGGTGTTGTCTTTATTAGTTACATGCTTTGTCGAAATCCCTTAAAACCGGATCCTGTTATTTAAAGTGGCATTTCGTCAACTTTCGCCCCTTTTCCACTTAACTCCCACGTAGTCAGCTTGCTCACCAGTGTGGAATAGGCTTTCGAATACTTCTTTCATAGGAGTTATTTTATCAACAATGTTTTCCAAACTTAGCCCATCTTCTGAACTTCCACACAATTCTTTATTTTTAAGCAAGTCGTTAGTTTTATCTTCAGGACCCTTCATTCTATTAGTTTTCAGTTTAATATCTGCAAGCCATCCCTCTTTGTCGAAAACATTTCAAATTCTGCCTCTTCACAGCACACCCTTGAATAACATTAGCGAGTGGGGCACCTTTACATTCCAAATCAAACTGTAATTGATTCGCAGGCACCTTGGTAACAAGCCATTGTTCTTTCAGCCTGGTTACTGCTTCTGACACCAATCCAGAATTTAAATTTTCTTCATTCAATTTAGGAACTACACTTTTCCCTTCTCCTTCAATAATAATATTCACTTCACCACCTTTTATCTCCTCACTAACTTTTAAGTCACCTTCTAACACAAACAACTGGGAATTCTCACTTCCCACTAGTACCAAGGTTAACCCTTTCTTCACTGAACCAAGTCCATCTGACCCAAAAGGACTGCATTCCTTTTTAACTGAATCAGATACCTCAGACTTTTCCTGAGTTTCATTACTAGGTTCAGTACCACATGCATCCACATCTTGAACACACTCAAACAGGACTTCTGCCTCTTCCAGGCTTTCAATACCCATCCCATTTTCAAATTCTAAGTTCTTCTAAGTTCCCCTGATCCTCCCAGCTACTCTCTGGGCAACTCCCTTCCGGAGTAAATTCAACCCTGCAGGCTGAAACAACCTCATCTGCTAACCCAGCAGACTTCTTCAACGTAACAGCATCCTTTTCATCTAGGACTGCCCTTATTTCATTATCGGGAACACATTTAAATTCTTTAACTTCTTCAAACAGTTCTGTCAAGCCAGACAGATCATCCATGTCCAACCCTGGACCTTCTAACATCTTTACCTGTTTCTCAGTTTTACTCCGTGCCTCTATAAATTTTCTCCTGGTTAAGGGTAGGTCTACCTCCTCTCTTTTACTCTCTTTCACCTCCCTACTCTCTGTTTTACCACCCTCTAACCCCTCTTGGTACAGGGTCAGTAAAAACATCTCAGCCAAATCAACACAGGACATTTAAACTGGTCCCTTTCTCAACTGCCTTTCTCGACATGCTGCGAGTGGTTGCACATGTGGGATAGATCTTGGAATCTAGGGGCGGGTCCTTAACACTTACAGGCTGGCTCGTCAGCTTTATTGCTGACCAAACCTCACCACCGGCAAAATCGTTACCAAGAAGGACATCCACGCCTTCTTTTGGGAATTCTGATCGCACCCCTATTTCAACTGGTCCAGATACCAGATCACAATGTATAATGATCCTATGCAAAAGTACAGCTTCTGTCCCTTTTCCTATGCCTCTCAAAGCTATCGCTCCAGTCTCAGGACCAAAATTTAGTACCTTACTGAGAATCAATGACTGTTCAGCTCCAGTATCTCTCCAGATCCTCACTGGAACTGGTGTTTCTCCCTCTTTCACAGACACGGTCCCTTCTGAAACAAATTTCTCATGCCCCTCTCGTATTCTATCTACCTGGGGCTTTCTCGTCGATTTACTGATCAACACAATACACCCTGTAGGGACTGCTGCTTTCCCTTTTCTTGTCTCCTTCCTCAGAGCAAAGCACTTAGATGCACTATGGCCCACCTTTCCACAATTAAAACAGGTCAACCCAGGACCCCTCCTGCCATCTTGCCTTTCTTCCTCCTTATTTTTACCACTAGCTCCCGGCTGAATTTCTACCTCAGCCAGCAGTCTTTCTCTACTGTTCCTACGGTCTTTCTGGTAACTCTTATTCGTGGAAAACTTTGTCTTGTGTGCTAGGGCATATTCATCTGCGAACCTGGCAAATTCTGATAAGGACTTGTTCAGCTTCTCGTTCAAATACATCCGGATATCACCCGAAACACAGCCTTTAAATTCCTCAATCAGAATTAACTCCCTGAAACACCGAAAATCCTCTTCCACCCTTTCTGCCGCACACCAACGATCCAAGAGCACACCCTTCTCATAGGCAAACTCTGCATACGTTTGACTCCACACTTCCTTTAAATTTCTGAACTTTTGTCTATAGGCCTCAGGTACCAATTTGTAGACCCGAAGAATGGCCTGTTTAACTTCTTTGTAATCCTCATAGTCCTCCTCCTCCACAGACAACGCTACATATGCCCATTGTGCCTTCCCTTTTAACACACTTTGTAACAATACCACCCACTGATCTCTGGGCCACTTCTGATTCACTGCCACCTTTTCAAAATGCAAGAAATAACTATCAACATCCATCTCCTCGAACAGAGATACTAACCTCAACTCCCGACTAACAATAAGCCTCTCCTCTCGGTCTGCCCCTTGGACCCTTCTCTCTTGCCTTAACTTCAGGTCCAGCTCATGCTGCCTCTTTCTCCTTCTCCCTCTGCTTTTCAGCTCTTTTCTTCTCCTTTTCAGCTGCTTCCAGCTGTTTTAACTTAATTTCATGTTACAACCTTAATATTTCCAACTCTAACTGAGCCGTCCCAATAGCTGGTACCTTTTCAGGGATCTGATCAGCCAAAAACACATTCTTCTCAATATAATGCTGAGTTACGGCCCTCCGCATCTCCCACTTTTTCATTGACGAACTCATCTCTGCGAGATTTAGTCCTTTTGCAATATTTACCAAGTCCGTCTTTGTGGCAACCTCTAGCACCTCCGGAGTCGGGTTTTTTATAAATTCATCTACATCCATCTTCGCTAGTTTCCCGTCTGGCTATCCAAACAACCACATCCAAGTTTGGACTTAAAAGCCCGATTTACTGGCCCTCCAATTTGATGTCAAATCCCGGACGAGCCCCCAAGTTGTTACGAAGCCCATAACTGGTGTCTTACCAGCAAAGATAGGAGTAGCCATTGAAGTCTGATGATACTATTTTTAACAGTATTTATTAGTAAAAATACACAAAAATAATATCAATGCAAATATACAGATAATATACGTCATCAATACTAAACCTAAAAGTGCGTGTATAATAATAATCAATAAGAAATAAGCTCTATTGTTGTCTAGGGGATAATGAATTGTCCGATGGAAATATAAAGTTCAGTTCAGTTCATACAGGCTGCAGTCATTGTTGATTGCTGTGTTGCTGTTGTTGGAGAGAGAGAGAGAGAGAGAGAGAAAAGCAGTAACAGCTAATAACTTGCCAACTTTCCTTTTTATGATCTTGATCCATATCCGTCCTTTAGCTAGACCATTCCATGGAGGACTCGTCACCCAGGCAAAGGGTGGACACACACACAAGCCCCCCCGCCGGTCTCGTAGTGTCTCTCTCCTGGTGCGTCTGAGGGGTATTTCCCCAGACCCTACTTTTATCCCTACTCACAGGGTCTCAGATGTCAATCAGGTTGGGATGATGCAATCCCTCAACCAGACCACTCTGGCTGCCCCGAGGGGTTTCAATGAATAGTACAGTACTCAATACACAATTCCTCCTTCAAGAAACAATAACAGTAATCTCTCCCTTTGTCAATAGGAGACATTCCACCTTGTGTATTCTGCGTTGTCTATAACAACTGCCTTTGCTGTGATCCTGCATCTCTCTCTCTCTCATTACTGACATAATGTGTATCTCTCTCATTTCCTGGGTATCAGACCCGAAATAAAAGCGATCTTGCGATTCTCAAGAGGGGGGGCAGGCATTGGCGATTCTGTACCCTTCTGCCCATCAGATTTGCTCCTCATTCATAACATGAGATAAAGGAAAGCTCTAGACAAAGAGGAAAATAGCTCACATACACAAGAGCTATGTTGGCAGCATCTTGTGGCAGGATTTAAGCACTACATCTGTGTGTTCTTTCTCAGACCTTGAAAAGGCTGGCAGGGACTGCAAACTCTCCTTAATAGATGAGATGTTCCATTGAGATTTTAACAAGATACTGATACGAGGAGATAATAAAATTTTTCAGGGTGAGCTTCTGGCCCCTGCTTTCTGGTGGCCTGATACACTTTTTTTTAATTATTATTAGCAGTAGTAGGAACCTTCCACTCAGAAATAAGGTCAAAAATACAAGATAGTCACTGATAAATCCTGTTAGGAGAATCTTTTTACTCAGCCAGTAGTTTTGCATTCATTTAATGAAGATGGATTGGTAAAATTAAGAAGTTCAAAATGCAACGAATTAAATGTTCTCTTCAACTCTTAACAACTTTTATTGAGCCATCAGAGAAAGTATTCTGTCTGGATGCATCCCGCCTTGGTATGGTAACTACTCTGCACATGACTGCAAAAAATTCACACGTTGCAGGAACCAGCCTCCTCGCTATGGACTCTGTCTATTCGTCTCACTGCCTCTGTAAAGCAGCCAGCATAATCAAAGACCCCACCCACTCTGAACATTCTTTCTTCTTCACTCTACCCCCCCAGTGGGCAGAAGATAAAAAAAATACCTGAAAGCAGGTTCCACATGGCTCAAAGACAGCTTCTATCCCACTGTTACCAGACTCTTGAACGGACCTCTTATAGGATAAGATGGACTCTTGGCCTCCCAATCAACCTCGTTATGATTTACATGTTATTGTTTACCTACACTTCCCACACATAGACTGCGAAGCCCATTCTGTAGAAGGGCTGGATGGTTTGGAGTTTGTAAACTGTGTGCAGGATAGTTTTTTGCAGCAATACATAGAGGTACCGACTATAGGTCAGGTGACAGTCGTATGTGTTGGGGAGCACTTCGGGTCCAGTGATCACAATGCCATTAGTTTCAATACAATTATGGAGAAGGATAGGACTAGACCAAGGGTTGAGACTTTTGATTGGAGAAAGGCTAACTTTGAGGAGATGCGAAAGGACTTAGAAGGAGTGGATTGGGACAATTTGTTTTATGGGAAGGATGTAATAGAGAAATGGAGGTCATTTAAAGGTGAATTTTTGAGGGTACAGAATCTTTATGTTCCTATTAGATTGAAAGGAAAGGTTAAAAGGTTGAGAGAGCCATGACTTTCAAGGGATATTGGAAACTTTGTTCGGAAAAAGAGAGATATATAATAAATATAGGCAGCATGGAGTAAATGGGGTGCTTGAGGAATATAAAGAATGTAAAAAGAATCTTAAGAAAGAAATTAGAAAAGCTAAAAGAAGATATGAGGTTGCTTTGGCAAGTAAGGTGAAAATAAATCCAAAGGGTTTCTACAGTTGTATTAATAGCAAAAGGATAGTGAGGGATAAAATTGATCCCTTAGAGAATCAGAGTGGACAGCTATGTGTGGAACCGAAAGAGATGGGGGAGATTTTGAACAATTTCTTTTCTTCGGTATTCACTAAGGAGAAGGATATTGAATTGTGTAAGGTAAGGGGAACAAGTAGGGAAGTTATGGAAACTATGACAATTAAAGAGGAGGAAGTACTGGCACTTTTAAGGGATATAAAAGTGGATAAATCTGTGGGTCCTGACAGGATATTCCCTAGGACTTTGAGGGAAGTTGGTGTAGAATTAGCAAGGGCTCTGACAGGAATATTTCAAATGTCATTAGAAATGGGGAATGTGCCGGTGGATTGGCATATTGCTCATGTGGTTCCATTGTTTAAAAAGGGTTCTAAGAGTAAACCTAGCAATTATAGGCCTGTCAGTTTGACATCAGTGGTGGGTAAATTAATGGAAAGTATTCTTAGAGATGGTATATATAAGTATCTGGATAGACAGGGTCTGATTAGGAATAGTCAGCATGGATTTGTGCGTGGAAGGTCATGTTTGACAAATCTTATTGAATTTTTTGAAGAGGGTACGAGAAAAGTTGACGAGGGTAAAGCTGTGCATGTTGTCTATATGGACTTCAGTAAGGCCTTTGACAAGGTTCACATGGAAGGTTAGTTATGAAGGTTCAATCATTAGGTATTATTATTGAAGTCGTAAAATAGACTCAACAGTGGCTAGATGGAAGATGCCAGAGAGTAGTGGTGGATAACTGTTTGTCAGTTTGGAGGCCGGTGACTAGTGGTGCGCCTCAGGGATCTGTATTGGGTCCAATGTTGTTTGTCATATACGTTAATGATCTGGATGATGGGGTGGTAAATTGGATTAGTAAGTATGCAGATAATACTAAGGTAGGTGGCATTGTGGATAATGAAGTAGGTTTTCAAAGCTTGCAGAGAGATTTAGGCCAGTTAGAAGAGTGGGCTAAATGATAGCAGATGGAGCTTAATGCTGATAAGTGTGAGGTGCTACATTTTGGTAGGGATAATCCAAATAGGACATACATGGTAAAGGGTAGGGCATTGAAGAATGCAGTAGAACAGAATGATCTAGGAATAATGGTGCATATTTCCCTAAAGGTGGAATGTCATGTGGATAGGGTGGCGAAGAAAGCTTTTGGTGTGCAGGCCTTTATCAATCAGAGCATTGAGTATAGGAGTTGGGATGTAATGTTAAAATTGTACAAGACATTGGTGAGGCCGAATTTGGAGTATTGTATACAGTTCTGGCCACCAAATTATAGGAAAGATATCAACAAATTAGAGAGAGTACAGAGAAGATTTACTAGAATGTTACCTGGGTTTCAGCACCTAAGTTACAGGGAAAGGCTGAACAAGTTAGGTCTTTATTCTTTGGAGCGTAGAAGGTTGAGGGGGGACTTGATAGAGGTATTTAAAATAATGAGGGAGATAGATCGAGTTGACGTGGATAGGCTTTTTCCATTGAGAGTAGGGGAGATTCAAACAAGAGGATATGATTTGAGAGTTCGGGGACAAAAGTTTAAAGGTAACACATGGGGGAACTTCTTTACTCAGAGAGTGGTAACTGTGTGGAACAAGCTTCCAGTAGAAGTGGTAGAGGCAGGTTTGGTATTGTCATTTAAAGTAAAATTGGATAGGTATATGGACAGGAAAGGAATGGAGGGTTATGGGCTGAGTGCGGGCCAGTGGGACTAGGTGAGTGTAAGTGTCGGCATGGACCAGAAGGGCCTAAATGGCCTGCTTCCGTGCTGTAATTGTTATATGGTTATATGGTTACACTGTGCTCTTTCATATACACTTTATTCTGCATTGTTACTGCTTTTACTTACTCTACCTCAATGCATCGTGCATTTAATATTGTCACATTGACCAAGATACAGACTTCCCCTGTATCTTGGTATTTGTGACAACGAAAAACCAAAAAGACAAAATAAACCAAAAGGAAATGATGATTTGTTGAGGAAGCACGGGCTCCACACACTGGCATGGCCGGTACAGCCACTTTCTCACAGCTTCAGTGACCTGGAAGCACTCCTGATCCCTGGTCCTACCAGTATAGAGGACCTGGGTTCCTTGAGACCCTGTAAATTGTGCATTCCTCCCATATTAAAAGGCAAGCAGATAGATGGTCAATTTGCCATTTTGTATAGTGCTCATATGAGTGGTTACATCTGAGGACGTTGACAGGTGTGTTGGAGAATAAAGTGCAATTAATTAGCATAATATAAATGGGTGCTTGATGGTCAGTGGACCAAAGAGCCTGTGCCTATGATTCTATAACTATACTGATTAAAACCATTATGAAGACATACACTCAACATTTTAGAGACAGCTACTTCTCCTCTGCCGTCAGATTTCTGAATGGACAATAAACCCATGAACATCACCTCACTATTTTTCCTCTCTTTCTGCACAACTGATTTAATTTAATTTTTTATATATTTCTCATAGTATAGTTTTTCTATTATGTATTGCACTGTACTGCTGCCACAAAACAATAAATTTCATGACATATGTATGCCAGTGATCATAATGCTGACTCTGGTTCTGATTTTGATGCGGCATCTGAGTAGGTGATGATGACGGTCCTTCTTCAATCTGTTCTGGTCCTTCCCTCAAGGATGGTGTTATTGGATTGAGACCTTTGATGATGACGGTCCTTCTTCAATCTGTTCTGGTCCTTCCCTCAAGGATGGTGTTATTGGATTGAGACCTTTGATGGCAAAGGAACAGTAATTTACTTCCTTCTTGTGATAGTGTGTGACTTGGAGGGAAACCTATCCCTCCATCTTATCCCTTGATGCTTTTTAGTGGTAGAAGTTGATAATTTGAGAGATGTTGTCAGAGAGGCTTAGGCGAGTAACAGCAGGGCGTTTTGTAGATTGAAGCCTCAATGTAACAGTGGTGAAGAGAGGAAATATCTAGGGTGGTGGATGGGATACCGAAAAATTGGGAACTTATATGGAGCACAATCACCAGAATGGACATGTTGGTCCAAATGAGGTGATCTGTACTGTGAATATTTGACAATACCAATCCTTGTTCTTCATGTGAGATAGATCAGTTGGTTTCATTAGTGCCACAACAAATTTACACTCAATATAGGAAGACCAAGGTCTTGACTGTAGACTTCAGAAAGGGGAAGTCAAGGGAACACACAGTAGTCCTCATCGAGGGATCAGCAGTGAGAAAGGGAGCAGCTTCTAGCTCCTGGGTGTCAACATCTCTGAAGGTTTATCCTGCGCCCAACATTATCCTTCTTACAAAGAAGGCACATCAGTGACAATATTTCATTAGGAGTTTGAGAAGATTTCCTATGTCACCAAAAACTCCAGCAAATTTCAACTGAAATACTGTGGAGAGCATTCTAACTGGTTGCATCACCATCTGGTATGGAGGGGCCACTGCACAGGATCGGAAAAAAACTATAGAGGATTGTAAACTCAGTCAGCTCCATCATGGGCACTAGCCTCCCCATGATTGAGGACATTTTCAAAGGGTAATGCCTTCATCAGGTTATTAAGAAGGCATATTGTGTGTCGGCCTTCATCATTCAGGGGATTGAGTTCAAGAGCCACAGGGTAAAGTTGCAGCTCCATAGAACTCTGGTTAGACCACACTTGGAGTATTGTGTTCAGTTCTGATCACCTTATTAGAAGAAGGATGTGGAAACTTTAAAGAGGTTGTAGAAGAAATTCACCAGGATGCTGCCTAGATTGGAGTGTATGTGTTGAGCAAGCTAGAGCGCTTCTCTTTGGAGCAAAGGGGGATGAGAGGTGAGCTCATAGAAGTGTACAAGATGATAAGAGGCATAATTTGAATAGACAGCCAGAGACCTTTATCAGGGCGAAAACGACTATTACAAAGGGGCATAATTTTAAGGTGTTTGGAGGAAAATATAGGAATGATGTCAGAGATAATTTTTTACACAGAGTGGTATGTGTGGAACACACTGCCGGGGTGGTAGTAGAGGCAGATACATTAGGGACATTTAAGAGATTCTTAGAAAGGCACATGGATGATAGAAAAATGGAGGGTTAGGTGGGGGGGGGGGGGGGAAGGGTTAAATTGAAATTAGAGTAGGGCCTGAACTGTGCTGTAGTATTCAACACTGACCACTACTGCAGCATGAACCAAGCAACAACTTAGAAGGTGGCAGGAAAACATCAAGTGGGCCAGAATGAGCACCAAACCCAGCAAATCACAAAGCATCTCCACAGTCAAGGGAATGCTGAAGGACATAAAGTTCTTCATCAGTTATGACCCAATTCCCACAGTGTTTGAATAGCCTGTCAAAAGCCTGGGTAGGTGGTACAATGCCAGTCTCATGGACAAAGAGCAGGTGCAGCGACTAAAGCAACACGTCACCAATGGCTGGATAACATCGATAAGAACATGCTGCTAGGAAAACTGAAGCCCTGGTGCTTACAGATTGGACTCCCACCCCGGATGATGTGGCCACTCACTGGCTATGCGGTCCCACTAACAACCGTGAAGAAGCCATGTGAACCATTGCGCGGTTCGTTAAGAAGTGGCTTGGCGACCCAAGGTGTATCAGTAACATCAGCGACAGGTAAAGGAGTCCTTGAACTACCTTTCACCAGCCTTACGGAGGAATTCAAGATGCTCTACAGATGACACTCAAAGACTTTCATGATAAGACCATCAGTAACGCTGCACAGACCTTGTCAACTGGGCGGAAATGGACCCCCGCTAATGCAGTGCAGCAAGCAACAGCTGCCCTTCAGCATAGAGTCATTGTGGTGCAAGTCCAACAGGGCAGGGGTGGCTTTGGCCTTGCAGCAAGTGGACCCACCTGGCACACGGCCACAATTCCAGAGCAAAGGAAGATGGTTGTCGAGGAAGTGCAGCGACAAGAAGAGTCAGACAGAAGTGTGAAGGCCATCTCCCTGGCGAAGCAGGGGTAATGGACGTGGTGGGAAAGCACTGAGAGGAGGAAAATCAGCTGGATGGACACATGGGAGATGGAAGCAAACACACTTAGCTTTCTTATCAAACCTACATATGATATGCTTCCCTCACAATAAAACCTCGACCAGTGGCTCGGTGAGGACCCAACTTGTTCCCTGTGCTCAGTTCCGGCAATCTTCAAGCACATAGAGGCAAACTGCAAAACCAGCCTCACACGAGTCTACCAGTGGCAATCAAGACCAGGAGGAATGATCCAAATTGTTGCCCTCTAGAATGACTAATACTCTCACACCAGCAGCATTCATCTGGGAGGGAAGGAAAAGATCAAATAATCTCCCTCCTAAGCCAGAAACTGGACAGATGAATATGGTGCTTGACTGGAAAATGCTGATGGATTTCAATAAACAACTCATCTTTCCACCAGAAATTGCTATCCCCAACCTTAGGCCAGTCTTGGGTCTCTGGTCCAACTCATTACAGATCGTCTACATTGTGGAATTCACAATCCCATGGGAGGACCCAGTGGCTGAAGCATATTAGTGCAAGAGGGTAGGCCATACAGATCTAGCAGCTGAAACTCAGAGACGGGGCTGGAAAACCAGTTTGTCCTGTGGAAGTGGGTTGAGGGGGTTTATAGACACATCCAGCATCAAATTGCTGAATGAGCTGGGGATCCATGGTTAGACTCTATGGCAAACCATCAGAGCCACATCAGAGGCAGAAAGAAGCACTCACTGGCTTTGACCTCGCCCGGGCTCCAAGATAGCATCAAGAGATTGGGAAGACACAATAGGGGTGACTCTGGGATGCTAGAAGTAATTCTTGAGCCCTCTGGAAATGTAGAGGGCTAATTGATGAAACATCGAGGAAGAAGGGTGCCCACTGGAAAACCCTGGCGTGTCAACCCTATGTCACCCAACATCAAAGCAGTCTTGAGCACGTGCTCATGGCCCATTGGAACAAGGGATATTAACATCTTATCTTGTGTATTTTTTTTAAAAACTTCTATGTTCTCTATTGAACAACATAGATATTCCTCTTTTTAATTTTTTTATTTAGAGATACAGCGCAGAACAGGCCCTTCCAGCACAAATAGCCTCACTGCCCAGCAACCCACATATTTAACCCCAGCCTAATCACAGGACAATTTACAATGACCAATTAACCTTCAAACCAGTACATCTTTGAAAAGTAAGCAGAAACCAGAGCACCTGAAGAAAACCCACACAGTTACAGGGAAAACACACGAACTCCTTCGAGACGGTGCCGGAATTGAACTCCGAACTCTGATGTCCCGAGATGTAATAGTGTTGTGCTGACTGCTACAATACCGTGGCACCTTTTTTTCTAAAAATATACCACTTATTTATTAATTTTTTTTTATTTTCATGTGCTTATTTTAGGATCAGAAATTCCACCATTGTAAAAATCTAAAAGAACATTCCAATAAATGCAACAAAACCTACGTCCACTTCCATATCTGAGGATCTCCCAACTACTTTCAATTTAAGGCAGAGCTTGATAGGTTCTTGAGTGGACACTGCATCGAAGGTTACCAGGGAGGAGGCCGGGGAGTGGGGAAAAACAATCAGCCATGATTGAATAGCGGAGCAGACTGGATGGGCCAAGTGGCCTAATTCTGCTCCTATGTCTTATGGTCTTTAATGTTTTGTTACTTTTGTACTTAGCCACTTTAGCATTTTGTTTTGCTCTACTTCAGAAGATACAACAATCTCTGTACACTCCTGCTGTATGGCACTCAGTGTATTAATTGTTCTATTTATTATTACCAGGTTAATTCTGTAGCTTCATGCAAACAAGGAATTTAATTCAATGCTATTCTATATGACAATAAACTGACTAATAAATGTAGATAAGACATATAACAGAATTAACAATCAGACCATGGGGAAATGATGAGTTCAGATTGGAATATGTTACTGACTTTAAAATTTATGATTTAATTTATTTTTCTTACACAACTGCTGCTGTACAAAAGGGGCCATTCAGTCCATCGAGATTTCTACTTTCTGAAGAGCAGTTCAATTAATCCCATCTCCAGCAGAGCTGCATAATGCTTTCCTTTGAGTCGTGATATAATTGCTTTTGAAAGCCATGACTGAAACGATTTCTACTGGTGTCAAGAGCAGTTCCAGTGTCCTGCAGAACACTGAACACTTGCACAGTACTGGACACTCGAGCATAATACTGTGCTGACCTTTTAACCCACTCCAAAGCCAATCCAACACTTTCCTCCCACATAGCTCTCAATTTTTCTGTCATCCACGTCTCTTAAATATTCCTAATGTTTCTATCTCTACCACCACCACTGACAGTATGTTCCATGCACTCACCACTCTGTAAAAACAAACCCTCCTCTGACATCCGCCCTATACTCTCCACCAAACGTGTTAAAAAAGTATGAGCTCCCATACTTGCCATTACCACCCTGGGAAAAAGTCTTTGGCTGTCCACTCTATTTACAGTATGCCTCTTATGAACTTATACACCTCTATCAAGTCTCTTCTCATCCATCTTTGCTCCAAAGGGAAAAGCCCTTGCACACTCAATGTTTCCTCCTAAGACATGGTTTTCTAATCCTGATAAATCTTTCCTGCAGTCTCTCCAAAGCTTCCAAATATTTCCTATAGCGAGGCAACCAGACTGTTCCTAATTTACGCTCCCAAGATCCTAACTAATAACATTAAAAGATCTGCCATTTGACCTGGTTCGTTATCCGGCACTCGGACCAGCATGACCTCTATTCTGGTTGGCATGTCCACATACTGTATTGTATCAGGAATCCTTAATGGACACACCTAACAAATGTCACCCCATCCAAACCTTTAGCGCTAAGGAGGTAAAAATCAATATTTGGGAAGTTTTTACTTTATTTTAATGGTTATTTTCTATTAATTTAAAGATATAGCATGGAGTAGGCCCTTCCAGCCCCTTGAGCTACACCACTCCAGCAACCACCAACAACCCCAATTTAACCCTCAGCTAATCATGAGACAATTCACAATGATCAA
Source organism: Hypanus sabinus (assembly GCF_030144855.1). Taxonomy (NCBI): domain Eukaryota; kingdom Metazoa; phylum Chordata; class Chondrichthyes; order Myliobatiformes; family Dasyatidae; genus Hypanus; species Hypanus sabinus. The sequence continues at coordinate 17,360,685 of NC_082713.1, forward strand.
TTAACCTATCTGGTACATCCTGCAACTGTGGGGGGAAACCGGAGCACCTGAGGAAAACCCAAGCATTTCAAAAAGAGGACATACAGAGACTCTTCACAGAGAACATTGAAATTAAAGCTTACACCATCTCGAGCTGTAATAGTGTCACACTAACCACTGTGCTACTATGGTGCCTGACAAAAACCTTGCTATCTTTGCTCCTTTCCAAACTCTGCCCACTGATCTGCTCCTCAATGTCTCTGTTGCTGTTAGGGTGGGGGGTTGTCTATAGAATACTCCCAGTATAGTGATTGCTCCCTTCCTCTTTCTGACTTCACCCTCACTGACTCAGTAGATGAGCCTCCATGATGTCCAGCTCTGAGATTATCCCTGATTAGCAATGCCACTACCCCACCTCTTTTACCTTCCTCACTGTCCATTGCAAAAGATTTAGATCCTGGACCATCCAGCAGCCTTTCCTACCTTTGTGACAGACATGTCTATGTCATGGCTACAGCATCATACTTCCAGGTACTGGTCCATGCTGTAAGTTCATCATTCTTCTTGTATTAAAAAAGACATTTCAACCCATAACCAACTGCCGTTTATGCCCTTTCCACTGCCTATCCTTCCTCACAGCCTCCCCATGCACTGCACTTACCTTTCTATCAACTGCTCTATCCTCTGACATAAAATCCCTCTGGGTTCCATCCCCCTGCCAACCTGGTTTAAACCCTCCCAGACAGCTCCAGCAAACCTGCTCACAGGGACATTGGTACTTCTTGAAACCAGGTGTAACAGAGCATGTACAGAGTATGTGCATTTTTTTTTACTTTTTTTTTTACATTTTTTTACTTTTGTACAGAGCATGCCTTCCCCAGAAGAGATCCCAATAATTGTTAAATCTGAAACTCTGCCCCCTGCATCAGTTCATCTGCCAAATCATCCTATCCTTGCCCTCACTGGTGTGAGGCATGGGCATCAACTCCAAGATTACTACCCTTGAAGTCTTGCGTTTCAGCTTCCTTCCTAGCTCGCTATTTTCATTCTTCAAGGCCTCACCCACTTTTGTACCTGCAGTCTGTTGTTGATAGCAAAATATAGCCTGAATTCTGGCTGCTCTCTGACCCCAAATAACGTCGTGGACTCGATCTGTGACATCCCTGACCCTGGCACCTGGGAAACAACACATCACCTGGAAGACAATCCATCACCAGGGAGGCAATACATCAATATCCACAGAATGTTGTAATTGGGCAGCACAGGCTCTTTGGGCCAGAAGGGCCTATTACTCTGCTGTATCATTAACAAAATATGTATATATAAAATAAACTTCATTGCACTTCTTCAGAATAAATCCACTTAAAAGATAGAAGAGATCCATACACTCAGTGGCCACTTTATTAGGTACACCTGTATACCTGCTCATTAATGCAAGTATCGAATTAGCCAACCTTGTGACAGCTATGCATGCAGACATGGTCAAGAGGTTCAGTTGTTGTTCAGACCAAACATCAGAATGAGAATGAAATGTGATCTAAGTGACTTTGACTGTAGAATGATTGTTGGTGCCAAACAGGGTAGCTTGTGTATCTCAAAAAGTTCTGATCTCCTGGGATTTTCACACATACCAGTTTCTAGAGTTTACAGAAAATGGTGCGAGAAGCAAAACACATCCAGTGGCAGTGAGTGGCAGTTCACTTTGTTTTTGAGAGAGGCCACAAAATGACCAAACTGGTTCAAGATGACAGAAGGCAACTGTAACATAATTCACTACACATTACAACAGTGGTGTTCAGAAGAGCATCTCTGAATGCATATTACATCAAAACTTGAAGTGGATGGGCTACAGCAGCAGAAGACCATGAACTCAGTGGCCACGTTATTAGATACAGGGGGTATTTTAAAAAGTGGCCACAGAGTGTAGAGGTGGCCTTTGGATAGTACAGCAACACACCTACTGGAATAAGCCTGACAAAATGCTTCAGAACAGACATATGCAGTTAAACAGAGAAGCTGTGGATTCTGCCAATGAGTTCTCCATAGGCATGTTGTTACAATCCTCCCCACTATAATCAGCATCCATGATTGGGTAATTGCCTGGAAAAGGGATCGCACTGTTTCTCAATTTTGACAGACACAGGAGCATCAGCGACTAAGGAAACGTAATTAAAAATTGGAAGCTTCGTGTGAATTATATTTTAGCTGATATTCTCAGGACATTCCTTCCATATGTAGCTCTTGCTGGGACACCATCTCTGTAAAGACTGGGAGATGAGTGTGCCATGCCTTTTTTGTGAGCTGCTCGTACAGAATCGAACCTTCATACAGCATGTAAGGGGCCTGTATCCTAACGTACCCATACCTTCTGGTCAACATGGAGCCGAGCTACGATGTTGGTTCAGATCAAGGATCAGAGTCATTTTATTGATTCGTAGGGAAGGTTTTGAGGGGAGTGCCAGTGAATCGGGGGGCAGGTTAGGGTTTAGGGACAGGGGTGAGAGGGAGTTAGAGGTTGGGACAGTAAATGAAGAGTCAGGGGCCAGAGTCGCTGGTAGGAATCCAGGTTGGACTGCTTCACAGTCAAATGCCAACAATCCCCATGGATGGATGTCATGTTGACAGGTGCTGAGGATGAGGATCAGATATCCCTTTGGTCAATGAATGAAGTTGGCAGGCCCTGAGGATGAGGGCTGGTGAACTCTGACCCCAGGGCTTTGAGTCTTCCAAGATAGGCAAGTGCCCCCATTACTCCAGGTATGCTCTCACTTACCTCATTACAGGGGCAGCATGGTAGTATAGTGGTCAGTGTGTCAACTTACAGTGCCAGCTCTCACTGATCAGGTCCAATTCCCACCACTGTATGTAAGGAGCTTGCATTTTCTCCCCATGACTGCGTGGGTTTCCTCCTACATCCAGTGAACTGCTCTGGATTGGTGGTTGTGGGCATGCTATGTTGGTGGCAGAAACATGGTGACATTTGTGAGCTGCCCAGCACAATCCTCACGAATAATGGATTTCACCATATCTTTCAATGTTTCACTGTACAGTACGGTGCAAAAGTCTTAGAAACATCTACAGTATATAGCCAGGGTGCCTCAGGGTTTTGCACAATGCTGTGGTAATCTTATGCATTGCACTGTACTGCTGCCGCAAAAAAAAAATCAAATTTCATGACATACATCAGTGATGATAAACCTGATTCTGATATGGGTCTCGATTGTGGACTGAGAGTGGAAGGGAGAGGGAGAGAGAATCATGGTGGGAAAAGGGGAAGGGAGAAGGGAGAGCATGGGAAGCACCAGAGAGACATTCTGTAATAATCAATAAACCAATTGTCTGGAATCAAATAACCTGGCCTGATGCCTCAGAGCTGAATGAGTCTGCACCCGCATCACGCCCCACCCTGGCACACCTGTCACCTGTCCTGCACTCCTCCCACAGCGCCCCACCCTCGCCACTCCTATCTAGATTTACAAACTCACTCTCCACTCCACGTTGACAATACAGCATTGTGCAAAAGTCTTAGATACTCTAGTTATATGTATGCGCCTAAGACTTTTGCACAGTACTGTATATGTGACAAATTGCGCAAATCTTCATCTAGATTACCTCAATAGAATTTATGGAAAGCTAAGGCTGTTCAATTTAACAACAAAGGAGTTAAGTATATGGGTGATTGGGTACAGGCACAAAGCTTGGGTTCCTAACCAATTGCTTATTAATGATAGATAAACCAGAAAAGTCTATTTACTACCACCTCTACAAAATATAGAGCATGCAGACACGGTCAAGAGGTTCAGCTGTTGTTCAGACCAAACATCAAAATAGGAATGAAATGTGATCTAAGTGATTGACTGTGGAATGATTGTTGGTGCCAGAAGGGATGGTTTGAGTATCTCAGAAACTGCTGATCTCCTAGGATTTTCACACACAGCAGTGTCTAGACTTCCTTCCTGGCACTTATTTCTGCAAGTGGAAGAAGTGCTACAGCTGGCCATTCACTTCCATCCTCACCACCATTCAGGGCCCCTAACAAGGCAACACTTCACTTGTGAGTCTATTGAGGTCATCTACTGTATCCAGTACTCCCTCTATGGCCTCCTCTACTTCAGTGAGACGCAAAGTAGACTGGGGACTGCTTTATCAAACACCTTCGCTCAGTCTGCAACAAGCAAAAGTTTCTAGTGGCCAACCATAATTACTGTATTCCGCTGCCCATTCTGGTGGCCTCCAACTTGAATATCAATTTCTCCTCCCTCACCCTTCTCTCTTTTCATTCACCATTCTGGCTCCCCTTTTACTCATTCTCATCTTCTCACTTGCCTACCACCTCCCTCTGGTGACCCTCCTCTTTCCCTTTCTCCCGTGGTCCACTCTCCTGTCTTATTAGACTCTTTCTTCTTCAGCCCTTTACCTTTTCCAGCTCTCCTTCCCATCTACTTACTTCATCCCCCCACACCCCAGCCATGACCTTCACCCTCATCTGGTTTCACCTATTACCTTCTAGCTTGTGCTCCTTCTCCTCACCCCCACTTTCTTATTCTGGCTTTTTACCCTGTTCCTTTCTAGTCCTGATGAAAGGTCTCAGCCTGAAACATAGACCCTTTATTCCCCTCCATAGATGCTGCCTGACTTGCCGAGTTCCTCCAGCATTTTGTGTGTGTTACTCATAAGACAATTTAGTGTTTGCTAATAAATTAACGAACAATTTTTGTGCTGCATCCAGGATGCTGCCTGGATTAGAGAGCAAGTCGTAGAAACATAGAAAATCTACAGCGCAATACAGGCTCTTCGGCACATAAAGTTGCGCCAAACATGTTCCTACCTTAGAAATTACTAGGCTTACCCATAGCCCTCTATTTTTCTAGGCTCCATGTAGCTGGCCAAAAGTCTCTTAAAAGAACCTATCGTATCCATCTCCACCACTGTTGCTGGCAGCCCACGTCTCATGAGGAAAAGTTGAGTGAGTTAGGGCTTTTTTCTTTGGAGCGAAGGAGGATGAGAAATGGCTTAATACAGGTGTACACAATAGTAGGAAACATTGATTGAGTGGACAGACAGAGACATTTTCCCAGGGCTGAAGTGGTTAATACAAGGGCAGCATAATTTTAAGGTGATTGGAGGAAAGCATAGGAGGAGATGTCAGAGGGAAGCTCTTTACACAGAGAGTGGTAGGTTCGTGGATTGCACTAGTAGAGCGAGAAATATTGGGAGCATTTAAGAAACTTCTAGTTGGGTAACATGGGTGACAGAATAATGGAGGGTATGTAGTGGGAAGAGTTAGATTGATCCTAGAGTAAGTTAAAATGTCGGCACAACATTGTAGGTTGAAGGCCCTGTGCTGTGCTGTGATGTTCTATTAAATATAAATAAGTTGTAATCTACATACATTGTTGCACCATTTTCAGGAATCTTTCACCCTGTTTCATTTAGATCCACCTTGAACACTGTCAACATCAATGACCTTCACAAGTGCTTACTCACACGGTCTACTTGGGAAGGACAGAGCAATCACTTTGTCAGGCAGCGGTGATAAAAATTGTTACCACATTCAAAAGAACTGACTAATCCTTGATGACTTCCAAATCACACCAGCCACAAGGCAGATCCCAATGAAAAAGAGGTAAGTTATCAGTGGGTACATTTCAACTTCTTTTCTGCTGACAATCCTGAAGGAGCTCAACCGAAGGTCCAGAGAAACAGATTACGTTAAGGGGGAAATAAATGAATCTGTCAGAAGAGACCCATGACTCTGATGTCCAGTTGTGTTGACCAAAACCAGACCAAGGCAGTTTCCCCTTCAACCCCCCTGAACCAGCGTAGATAACTCACTCACCTCAACACCAAGTTGATTCCACAACCTATGCACTCACTTTCAAGAACTCTACGACTTATGTGCTCTATATCTATCCATACACCTATCTATCAATTTATTTGTTTGTTTGTTTATTTATCTATTTATTTAGTATTTGCAGAGTTTCTCATCTTTGCACATTGCTTGTTTGCCAGTCTTTGTATATAGTTTTTCACTGATTCTATTATCGTTCTGCTGCAAATGTGCACAAGAAAATTAATCTCAGGGTAGTGTCTGGTGATACATTTATATTTTGATAATAAATTTGCTTTGAACTGTCAATTTTGAAATTAAAGGTCTTGGGAACAAACTTCCTCCTTTGTGATCAAAGGGTGTGGGCTGACGGCATATGAATTTCTCAGGGTACATCAAGACTGTTTGGAATCTTAGATGATTTGAAAGAAAAGGAATAGTGAGGTGACTTTATTCAAAAAGAAAGCAAGATACTTGGCTGCCTGTCCTTAACCCTCTTTTTTTTATATTAAATTGACTTCTTTAAGGTGCTTGTTAGTATCTGGCATTCGGACTCAAGATTCAAGATTGTTGTTCTTCAGTACAAGTGTTAAGGAGAATGAAAGGATTGTTATGCTCAATCTGATACAGCGTAAAAAACACAATAAGGATAAAGAACACAATAAAAAAACAATAAATATCAATATAAAAGCAAAGTTGTAAAACACAATGTACAAGTAACTGTTAGATGCATAGACTGTTTGTATGTCCATAAATTTATACTACAAGATCAGCCAAAAGGACTGATTCTGTGCTGAGGTACACAACAACTCGGTTACTCTGACTTCTTTGCTTTGGATTCCTCCCACATTCCAAAGATGTAGGGTTGGAGTTAGTGAGTTGTGGGCTTGCTGTGCTCACCATGTGCTGGAGGGGCTCAGCAGGTCTGGCAGCATCTATGGACGGGAACTAAACAGTTGATGTTTCGAGCCAAGACCCTTCATCAGGACTAATAAAAGGTCTCAGCCCGAAATGGTGACTCTTTATTCCCTTCCAATAGATGCTGCCTGACCTGCTGAGCTCCTCCAGCACATTGTGTGTGTGTGTGTTGCTTGCTCTACGTTCCCAGCATTTGCAGTACCCTTTTGTCCACGGGCATGTATGTTGGCATCAGAAGCATGGCACCACATGTTGGCTGCCCCAGCACAACCTTCAGCTGTTTCACTGTATGTTTCAATGTTTTGATGTACATGTGATAGGTAAAGCTAATATCTAATTTTTTTACCAGTACCATTACTTTCAAATACATTAGAGAACACATAAGCTCTTGAATACACAGATAACTGATGGTTTAAGAAGCAAATGCAAATTAAACAGTACTATTCTTTTCATCTGTTGTTTCTGCCGCCACTGACCCCCCCCACCACGTCGTTTTCCATTGTCCACATTGTTCATCGGCCGCTGCTGTGAACACAGACAGGTTGCAGTTCTCGGGCAATGATACTCCAAGCAGAGACACTAGGTGGTGACAGAGAATCATAGCTTAGGTCAGATCCTCTGCTTCAGAGGGGGTCTTCACCCGGGAGCCCCTTTCCAAGTGGTGATTGAGGCTGTTTGTTCATTTTGCCAAGTCTGGTCATTATGTGTTTCAATAAATCACTCAACAGAAAGACAGGGAGAGGGAGAAAGAAACTGGGAAAAAGAGAAAGATGGAATGTGAAAATAAAGAGGGGGAAGGAAGGAAGGAGGGAGGGAAGGAAGGAGGGAACAAAGGAGGGAGAGGGGATGGATGGAAGGAAAAAAGAGGGGTAAGAAAGAATGTACATAAAGGAACAGCAGAAAGGGAAAAGCGAGAACAAGAATGAAAGAGAGAAAGGGAAGAGAAACAAAATGAAAGGGAAAAGGAAAGACAAAAAAGAGAGAAAGAAAGAAAGAGACAGGGAAAGAACTAGAGGAAGAAAGAGAAGGAGGATAGAAAGATTACAAGATATTAAAAGGAATAGATAGAGTGGACAGCCAGCGCCTCTGCCCCAGGGCACCACTGCTCAATACAAGAGGACATGGCTTTAAGGTAAGGGGAGGGAAGTTCAAGGGGGATATTAGAGGAAGGCTTTTTACTCAGAGAGTGTTTGGTACCTGGAATTCACTGCCTGAGTCAGTGGTTGAGGCAGATACACTAGTGAAATTTAAGCAACTACTAGACAGGTATATGAATGAATTTAAGGTGGAAATATATGGGAGGCAGGGTTTAAGGGTCTGCACAACATTGTGGGCCGAAGGGCCTGTACTGTGCTGTACTACTCTATGTTCTATATTCTTTAAAGAGATACAGCAATAGAGGAGAGAGAGAAAGGAAGAAGGAAAAAAAAAGAAAAGAGGAGAAAGGAAAGAGAGAAAGAGGTGAGAAAGAGGAGGAAAGAAAAAGAAAGAAAGAAACAAACAAACAAACTTTAATGAATACTGCCCCTTCAGTAATTTCAGGGTATGGACAAATAACTTCATCATCTTAAAATGTGAACCAAGTGCTTAGAGAACACCATGGTTGCAACCACAAGTCTGCAAGCTGTAGCAGTCAGATAAATTTGCAGCCCAAGTGGTTCTCTGCAGCCGTTCACTTACACTAACAATGTTGAACAGTGGGAGGTACACGCGGCACTCTGCCTCTGAAGTGTCATCCCATTGACTTCTGCGGAACGAGTTTCTGAAGCAGAGTGGAGACTGCTGAGATCAGCTAATGAAGCTGAAATTCTGCACCAGCATATCAGAAAAACAGCAAAACAATCCTTTGAGTGCTAAAAATCCCTATTGGGAACATAAAAAGCTATGCAATGGAATTCTCTGCAAGTGCAGATTGGAAATTATTACTGCAAATCATAACCACAAATGCTTTCATTTGCAGATGCCATGTTAACCCAGTTTCATAACAGACACTCAGTGGCCACTTAATTAGGTACACATGTACACCTGCTCATTAATACAAATATCGAATCAGCCTATCATGTGGCAGCAACGCATGCAGATGTGGTCTAGAGGTTCAGTTGTCGTTCAGACAAAACATCAGAAAGGGGGAAAAAATGTGATCTAAGTGACTTGGACCATGCATTGATTGTTGGTGCCAGACGGAGTAGTCATGAGCCTTTCGGGCCTCTGCACCATACCATAGAGCGTTGGACTTCTAGGTTACTCAAGAACACTAATTGTTCTATTAACTGGAGTCGTTAAGCCCTTGTACTTGCTGTTTAATCTTGTCAAGCTAATTGTGACTGGCACAGGTTTTCCACTTCCTATGATTATTTAATGCGGACTCCGATCATGGAGTCATTGTGTTGAGAATGATTTGTCTCACAGTGTTGCTCAGTCATGCCACCGATGTTCTCCCCATGTATAACCTTTAATTTCTGTCTCTACATGGGAGTCTGCCGCTCCTTCATACCTGGGTGCAGTCATTGCCAACACTCACTGTGACAGGGTGGTTTGAGTTTCACAGGATCTGCTGATCTCCTGGGATTTTCACACTCCACAATCTCTAGAGTTTGCAGAGAATGGTGCGAAAAACAAACAAATCATCCAGTGAGTGCCAGTTCTGTTAACATCTTGTTAATGAGTGAGAATGGCCAGACTGGTTCAAGCTGACAGAAGGTGACAGTAACTCAAATAATACATTCGTAACATATTCCAACGGAGGAATGCAGAAGAGCATCTCTGAACGCACAACAAACATCTACTCAACGACCATTTTTTTCAGTGCAGGGGGTACCTAATGAAGTGGCCACTGAGTATAAGTCAGTGGTAATAAGCCTGTCTCTGATTCTAATTTCCAGGGCCAATATCATACACCTGAATATAAAATTTGTTCCCCATTCATGGCTCAAGGACAACTCCAAGCAAGATAGAATAGTACATAGTGTTCTTCAGACACAGAGTACAGTGTATTTTAAGCCATCCAGCCATTATTTATGAACATTAAGGCTGGCATTTTTGAGAAAGTGCAATTGTGGAACCATTCCAGTTTTTAATAGGACTTACACTGATCCATAAAATTAATCCAAAGAAACAAAAGAAAGGCAGCATAGGTAAGTAAGGATGGGAAAACAAAATTAGTTCACTTAACGCCACAAAACATTTAAAAGAATACTTAGATCCCTCCGCACTTAACATAATTAGTGTAAAGTTGGATGCTTTTATAAAGTACTCGAGTCAAGTACGTCGATCTCCAAAAGGGTTTTATCTCCTAATGAAGAATGCCTGTGTGTGACTTTGTTTAAGATGGAGAGGCCGATGCATAGGCAGCCACCACACAGTCCTTGAGGTCTTGGTTGGATTGCTCTTTGACTAGGATCTCCCCTTAAACTTACTATCAGAAGTGACCCTACCAGGACCCAAACACCAGATGGCTAAACTCTAAACAGCATCGCTCGCAGGATCTCAAGAACTCACAAGCCTCTCCATCACGACATGGTGAGAATCCTTGAGGAAGATAAAATGATGGTAGAAGATTTACTCCACTGGTAAGTCCATTAGAATGAACTCCCATTCTAATGCATTCTGGAGCAATCTCTTTATAGTGCACTTGGGATTTAGGAGATCGATTTGTTTGCTTGTTATGCACTGTGTCATATGGTGTTGGCGATCATGGTCTTTCCATGATCATGATTGTTCTTAGAAAAGTTTTCATTGCTTTCTTCTGGGCAGTGTCTTTACAAGACGGGTGGCCCCAGCCATTATCAATAATCTTCAGAGATTGTCTGCCTGGCGTCAGCGGTCGCATAACCAGGACTTGTGATATGCACCAGCTGCTTGTACGAAAATCCAGCACCTGCTTGCATGGCTTCACATGACCCTGAATGGGGTGAGGGATGGAGGGGCTAAACATGTGCTACACCTTGCCCAGGGGTGATCTGCAGGCTAGCAGAAGGAAGGGCGTCTTACACCTCCTGTGATGGAGATGTATCTCTACCCTGCCAACTTTGAAGATTACAGATTGTAGACACTCAGGTGAACTGTGGCCCTTGTTAGATTAGATTAAAGTAATAAGCATTAAAATTGTTTTGAAATAATTAAATTCAGAAATGTAACAAGGGGATGGTAATGTAGCGATGTGCTACACACAGCGCTGAAATAACGACACGCAGTTGGTAAGTCATTTCGAGACTAGTTTATCCAAACTTCACGGCACTGGCATTTAATCCCTAGCGCCCGCCCTCTCCGGGCGGAAATGATGTCAGAGCTGCATTACCAAAGTCTCTTCCTGCACGCTGGCTATTTGTGAGCCGGTTCGCCTGTGCAGAAAGTGGGTCGTCACATAAATCCCCCCCAGAACCGCCGATACACCCCCCAATGTCCACAGTCTGGATCAGCCTCTGTTTGGGAGGTCTGCTTCTGTGCCGCGGTGCCTGAACCTCGACCGGCTGCGCCAAGTCCACATGGGCTGGTTTGAATCGGTCCACCGTGAAAACCACCTCTCTCCCCCAATGTCCAGAATATATGTGGACCCGTTGTTGTTGATCCCCTTGAATGGCCCCTCGTACGGCCGCTATAGCAGTGCCCGGTGTCCGCCCCTTCATACAAGCACAAACTTACAGTTCTGCAGGTCTTTGGGTACATGGGTCAGGGTCCGTCCATGCTGTGAAGTCGGTACGGGGGCCAGGTTGCCGAGCCTTTCATGTAGCCTGCCCAGGACTGCTGCGGGTTCTTCCTCTTGCCCCCTTGGGGCTGGTATGAACTCTCCTGGGATGGCCAGGGGCGCGCTGTACACCAACTCGGCCGACGAGGCATGCAGATCCTCTTTGGGCGCTGTACGAATTCCAAGCAGGACCCAGGGAAGCTCGTCCACCCAGTTAGGTCCTCTCAGGCGGGCCATGAGAGCCGACTTCAAGTGACGGTGGAAGCGTTCCACTAGTCCGTTCGACTGTGGGTGGTAGGTAGTAGTGTGGTGTAGCTGCGTTCCCAACAGGCTGGCCACAGCCAACCACAGGCTGGAGGTGAACTGGGCGCCTCTATCGGAGGTAATGTGGGCCGGTACCCCGAAGCGTGCTACCCAGGTTGCGATCGGTGCTCGGGCGCAGGAATCGGCAGATGTGTCGGTGAGTGGGACCGCCTCTGGCCACCTCGTGAACTGGTCTACCATAGTTAGGAGGTACCGCGCTCCTCGGGACACTGGTAGGGGGCCCACAAAATCCACATGAATATGGTCGAACCTCCGGTGGGTGGGTTTGAACTGCTGCAGCGGGGCTTTTGAGTGCCGCTGCACCTTGGCTGTTTGGCACTGCGTGCACGTTCTGGCCCATTCACTGACCTGTTTGCGAAGTCCGTGCCACGCAAACATGCTGGAGACCAGCTGGACGGTTGTCCTGATAGATGGGTGCGCCAAACCGTGTATGGAGTCGAAAACTCACCGCCTCCAGGCTGCCGGGACGATGGGGCAAGGTTGGCCAGTAGCCACATCGCACAGGAGGGTCCTCTCACCTGGACCTACGAGGAAATCCTGCAGCTGCAAACCCGAGACTGCAGTCCTGTAGCTGGGCATCTCATCGTCTGCCTGCTGCGCCTCCGCCAGTGCTGCATAGTCCACCCCTAGGGACAGGGCCTGGACAGCTGGTCTGGAGAGTGTGTCCGCCACAACGTTGTCCTTTCCCGAGACACGCTGGATGTCCGTCGTGTACTCAGAGATGTAGGACAGATGTCTCTGCTGGCAAGCCAACCAGGGATCGGACACCTTCGTGAACGTGAAGGTCAACGGTTTGTAGTCCGTGAACGCGGTGAACGGCCTGCCTTCTACAAAGTACCTGAAATGCCGGATTGCCAGTTACAGTGCCAACAGCTCCCAGTCGAAAGCACTGTACTTGAGTTCAGGTGTCATAGGTGCTTGCTGAAGAATGCCAGGGGTTGCCAGTGCCCCTCGATGAGCTGCTCCAGCACCCGACTGACTGCTGTGTCGGATGCATCCACTGGGAGGGCGGTCGGAACGTCCGTTCTGGGGTGCACCAGCATCGCGGCATCTGCCAAGGCTTCCTTGGCTTTAACGAAAGCGGCCGCGGCCTCCTCGTCCCAAGTAATGTCCTTGCCTTTACCCGACATCAGGGTGTACAAAGAGCGCATGATACAGGCTGCTGAGGGGAGGAAATGGTGGTAGAAGTTCACCATACCAACGAACTCACGGCCTTTGACCATGTTGGGCCGGGCAAAATGGCAGATCATGTCTACCTTGGCGGGCAGAGATGTTGCCCCCCCTTTGGTAATCCTGTGGCCCAGGAAGTCGATGGTATCGAGACCAAACTAGCATTTGGCTGGGTTGATCGTGAGGCCGAAATCACTCAGGCAGGAGTAGAGCTGGTGGACGTGGGACAGAAGCTCCTGATGACTACTGCTGGCTATAAGGATGTCGTCCAAATAGATGAACGCAAAGTCCAGGTCACGTCCCACCATGTCCATTAGCCACTGGAATGTCTGTGCGGCATTCTTCAGGCCAAGTGGCATTCGAAGGAACTCAAACAGGCCGAACAGGGTGATGAGTGCTGTTTTGGGGATCTTCAGGGTGCACCGGGATTTGATGGTATCCCCGGATGAGGTCTACTTTGGAAAAGATTCTTGCCCTGTGCAGGTTTGCTGCAAAGTCCTGTATGTGCGGCACGGGGTAGCGGTCTGGAGTGGTAGCCTCGTTTAGTCTGCGGTAGTCACCGCATGGTCTCCAACCCCGGCTGCTTTGGACACCATGTGCAGGGGGAAGGCCCATGGGCTGTCGGACTTCTGTACGATCCCCCAATTCCTCCATCCTCTTGAACTCCTCCTTCGCCAGTCAGAGCTTGTCCGGGGGAAGCCTTCGAGCACGGGCGTGCAGGGGTGGGCCCTGGGTCGGGATGTGGTGCTGTACTCCATTTCTGGGCATGGCTGCCGTGAACTGCGGTGCCGGAATCGATGGAACGTCCGCCAGGATTCTGGTGAATTCATTGTCTGACAGTGTGATGGAGTCCAGGTGGGGGGCTGGCAACTTGGTTTCACCCAGAGAGAATGTCTGGAAAGTCTCGGCATGTATCAATCTTTTCCCTTGCAAGTCGACCAGCAGGCTGTGAGCTCGCAAGAAGTCCGCCCCCAGGAGTGGTTGGGCCACCGCGGCCAGTGTGAAGTCCCACGTGAACCGGCTGGCGCTGAACTGCAACTGCACTGTGCGGGTGCTGTAGGTCCGTATCGTGCTGCCGTTTGCGGCCCTCAGGGTGGGTCCTGGCTTCCTGTTGCGGGTGTCGTACCCCATCGGGGGCAAGACGCTGATTTCCGCTCCAGTGTCGACCAAGAAGTGGTGTCCCATCTGTTTGTCCCAGACATACAAGAGGCTGTCCTGGTGGCCAGCCGCCATAGTCATTAGCGGCAGCTGGCCCTGGCCCTGGCCCTTGCAGGGCAGGCGACAATGGCCGGCTTTTGTGCTCCGCTGCTGGTGGTAGAAACACCACTGTTCACTGGCCTCCTCACTCCTGCCTCTGTTGTGTGCGCCCCCCTGCCGGGCCTGGTCTGGTCCGCTGTTGGGCGCGTGGCCTGGTAATCTGACCGACGGACGCCACTCTCTCCCTCTTGGCTTTCCACAGCATGTCTGCCTGGGCCGCCACCTTCCGGGGGTCGCTGAAATCTGTGTCGGCCAGCAGCAGATGTATGTCCTCGGGCAGTCGCTCTAGGAACGCTTGCTCGAACATGAGGCAGGGCTTGTGTCCATCAGCCAGGGCCAGCATCTTGTTCATCAATGGTGACAGCAGTCTGTCTCCCAAATCGTCCAGGTGAAGCAGGCAGGCCACGAGAGGCCAGAGGTCCCAATGAGCAGCACCTTGAATGCTTCATATTTGCCTTCTTCTGGGGGCGACTGTATGAAATCCGCAAACTGGGTGGCCGTCTCCTGGTCAAGGGCGCTCACCACGTGTAAGTAACACGTGGAACCAGAGGATATCTGCCGAATCTGGAACTGGGCTTCTGCTTGGCTAAACCACCCGCATGGTCGCAGCCTCCAGAAAGTCAGCAGTTTTAGTGAAACTGTGTGAACAGATGAAGAGTCGGTCATCTTTGGTCCAAATCCCGTTTGGACCGTCGAGGTCACCAATGTAGCGATGTGCTACACACAGCGCTGAAATAACGACACGCAGTTGGTAAGTTGTTTCAAGACTAGTTTATTTAAACTTCGCGGCGCTGGCATTTAATCCCTAGCGCCCGCCCTCTCCGGGCGGAAATGATGTCAGAACTGCATTACCAAAGTCTCTCCCCACGCGCTGGCTATTTGTGAGCCGGTTCGCCTGCGCAGAAAGTGGGTCGCCACTGTACTCAAATAAAACAATTATATAGTGAATAGGGGAAACAAACAAAATGGTAATTAAATAGAGATACAAAAAAGACTGCAGATGCTGGAAATCACAGAGCAATGCACAAGCTGCGGCAGGAGCTCAGATCAGGCAGCATCTGTGGAGGGAAGTCAACAGTCAATGTGTCTAGTTGAAACCTTCCATAAGGACCTGCCCCAGTGCTGATGAAAAGTCTCGACCACAAACATCAACTATTCTTTTCCCTCTATTAATGCTGCCTGATCACCTGAGTTCCTCCAGCATCTTGAGTGTTGCACAAAAGAAAAGCCGTAAGACTTCTTTATTCCAACAGCTGGACAATTCTTTGTAAGCATGAGGGTGAAAAGCTGTCAGAGGTAGACAGAATGGTGAGTTGAAATAACAGGCGTAATCTTATTGAGTGCCTGAGCAGGTTTAAAGGACCATGTGGCTGCAGCTACTTACAACTTGAATATTCATTTTATTCTCATTAATTATATTTCCAGAAGAGCTCTTTGACGTTCACTTGAATAAGGTCTCCGCTTGCCATTCTACAGCCGTTCCAAGTTGGATAAGTGCCCCGTGCTAGAACAAGAAGTTGCGCACGCTGACGTGTAACCTGCAGCACATCTCCATGTTCCACAGTGCAGTGCATTGGCACAGAGTCAAAGGTGTACTAAACAGCAAACAGCAGAGAAGCAGCCATCTCCAGCAAAGCCACCATCCACATCACAGCACGGACAACCCATTATATTTGTGTTAAAGTCATAGGCTTTAATGTTTCATCATCAAAATTCAAAGTAAATTTATTAATAAAATATAAATGTGTCACCACAAGCAACCCTAATATTCATTTTCTTGAGGGCATATTCAGTGAATATCATTATCCAGTAAGGAATCAATGGAAGACCACACCCAAAAGGACAGACAACCAATGTACAAAAGATTTTTAAAAAAAGCACGTAAATACAAAAGAAAAAAGAACTAATAAATAAATAAATACATACATACATACATACATACATACATACATAGATGTTGAGAGCAGGAGATGAAGAGTCATTGAAAGTAAATCCATAGGTTGGGCGAACAGTTCAGTGATGGAGCAAGTGAAATTGAGTGAAGTTATTCCCTCTGGTTCAAGAGCCTAATCAATGAGTGGAAATAGCTACTCTTGAACTTGGTGGTGTGAGTTCTGAGGCTCCTGTATCTCCTTACTGATGGCGGCAGCAAAAAGAGGGCATGACCTGGGAGATGGTGTTCGATGATGGTTGCAGCTTTCCTCCGCCAGCACTCCGTGTAGATATGCTCAATGATGGGGAGGGCTTTACCCATGATGGACTGAACCATATCCACTACTTTTTGTAGGAATTTTCGCTCAAGGGCATTGGTGTTTCCATACTAGGCTGTGATACAGCCAGTCAACACACTCTCCACCATAAGTACATCTATAGAAGTTTCTCGAAGTTTTACATTCATGCTGAATCTTCGCAAACTCCTAAGGAAGTAGAGAAGCTGCCGTGCTTTCTTCGTAATTGCACTTTCTTCAGTGTTCCACATTTTAAAAAAGGTTATTTAAAATGCAAACTGACAACCATTTGCTTTGCCACCTTCACTTGCTGCATAGAGGGTTTTCTGCTTTAGGAACAGTTTTGAGTGCATGAGAGACTCATCCAGAAAGCCATGAGACATGGGATAAGTGGAACCTTGGCTGTTTGGATAAAAAAAATTGGCTTAAAGGAAGAAAGCAGAGGGTAGTTGTGGAAGGATAGTATTCTGCCTGGAGATCAGTGACTAGTGGAGTGCTGCAGGGATCTGTCCTGGGACCCCTGCTATTTGTGATTTATATAGATGACCTGGATGTAGAGGCGGAAGGATGGGTGAGTAAGTTTGCGGATGACACGAAGATCGGAAGAGTTGTGGATAGAGCTGTATGTTGTCGAAGGTTACAAGAGAATACAGACAGGCTGCAGAGTTGGGCAGAAAAAGGGCAGATGGAGTTCAATCCAGACAATTGTGAGGTGATGCATTTTGGAAGGACAAACCAGAAGACTGAGTACAGGATTAATGGTCAGTTACTTAAGAGTGTGGACGAACAAAGGGACCTTGGGTTTCAAATCCATACATCCCTCAAGGTCGCTGCGCAGGTTGATAGGGTAGTTAAGAAGGCCTATGGGATGCTTGGCTTCATTAACGGGGATTGAGTTCAAGAGTAGAGCGGTCATGTTGCAACTCTGCAAATCTCTGGTGAGACTGCACTTAGAGTATTGTGTTCAATTCTGGTCACCTCATTATAGGAAGGGTGTGGAAGCTATGGAGAGGGTGCAGAGGAGATTTACTATGATGTTGCCTGGTTTGGAGAACAAGTCACATGAAGCAAGGTTAGCAGAGCTGAGACTTTTCTCTTTGGAGTGTAGAAGAATGAGAGAGGACTTGAGAGAGGTCTACAAGATTATGAGAGGCATAGATAGGGTGGGTAGTCAGTACCTGTTTCCCAGGGCACCAATAGCAAACACCAGAGGCATTTGTACAAAATTAAGGGAAAGAAGTTTAGGGGAGATATCAGGGGTAAGTTTTTTACACAAAGGGTTGTGAGTGCCTGGAATGACTTGCCAGGGATGGTGGTGGAGGCTAAAACATTAGGGATATTTAGGAGCCTCTTGGACAGGCACATGGATGAAAGAAAAATGGAGGGTTATGGTGGGGTAGTGTGGGTTTAGTACTTTTTTTTTAAGGGTTATATGGGTCGGCACAACATGGAGGGCTGAAGGGCCTGTACTGCGCTGTAGTGTTCTATGGTTCTATGGAGTGACTAAGTACATGAACATACTGAGTTGCTATGCCATTGTGAGGAGGTACTAGAGGGATTTAAGCAATTCTTAGAGGGATAAAGGGCAGAGACACCTTTTGTTACTCAATTGTTCCTTCCGTACTATAAAGGTGATCTATGCTGGTCTCAACTTCCCTTTTGTGTCAGGTCTTACAAATCTTACAAATATTTATCTAGTTATCTCCACCTTAAATATATATGATGATCTGATCTTCAACACCTTCTGGGGCAGAGAATTTAAGAGGTTCATTACCCTAAATACTTTAACCTGAAATATCAACTGTCCATTTCCTTCCATCAATGTTTCCTGGCCGCTAAGCTCCTCCGGCACTTTGAACTGAAGATCAGAATGATGTTTTATGGCAGTAAGGATGAGGATAGACAATCTAATCAGTATAATGCAAGTGCTGGTATAGAGAGACCAGGACTACACATCAATACATTACTGTGTGCACTTATGGTCACCTACCTACAGGAAAGATATCAATAAGATTGAAAGAGTGCAAAGAAAATATTCAAGAACGTTGCTAGAACTTGAGGACCTGAGTTGTAGAGAAAGGTTGAGTAGGTTAGGACTTTATTCCCTGGAGTGTAGGAGAATGAGGGGAAAGTTGATTAGAGATACACAGGATTATGAAGGATATAGCAAGGGTAACTGCAAGCAGAATTTTTCCACGAAGATTGGGTAAAACTAGAACTAGGGGTCAATTAAGGGGAACCTGAGGGAGAACTTCTTCACTCAGAGGGTGGCGAGAGCTGCCAGTAGAAGTGGTAGTTGCTGTTTCAATTTCAACATTTAAGAGGTTTGGATAAGTAAATGGATGGAAGTGGTATGAAGTGTTATGGTCCAGGTACCGATCAATGAGACTAGGCAGAAGAACAGTCCAGCATGGACTAGATGGGCCAAAGGGCCTGGTTCTGTGCTGTAGTGCTCTATGACTCTATGACTTGTGGCCGTTTTTGGATTTGGACTGCAACTAATCACTAAACGGGAGTACGTAAAAAGAGCTTCCTTTTCAATCAGGTCCTCACTCAAGATTAAAAATACAAAACTTCATGGCAGCTTTCTTGGAGATGGACTGCGACCAATCACCGAGCAGGAGTATGTGAAAACAGCTACCTTTTTAATCAGGTCTGCAATCAAGATTGAAAAGGCAGAACTTTGCAGCAGGTTTTCAGAGCCGGACTGTGACCAATCACGAAGTACCATTCATTAGAAAGAGCAAATAAAAATAACACAAGCGAAGTGGTCATCGTTCTGAGTGGGTCAGTGTCCAAAGTGACTTTGACTCATCAGGCTAGGGTGAGGTAAAGTATCTGATAAGTTTCCCTTTTTGTTTCATCATTCTTCATTCGTCATCAATTAGAGCACAATTAGTAGAGTGAGAGTGGATCCAGCCGCAGTGTTTGTACTGTGTGTGAGATGTAGGAATTCTGGGAGACCTTCAATCTCCTGGATAAACACATCTGCACCAGTTGCACCGAGTTGCATCTCTTCAGAGAATGTATAAACAAACTGGAGCTGCAGCTCGATGAGCTTCCGCTCACATGTGAGAATGAGAAGGTGATAGATAGGAGCTACAGGGAGGTAGTCACCCTTGGGTTTCAGGACACTGGTAACTGGAAGACTGCCCGGAGAGAGACTACAGAAGGTTTGTACTGATACTGGGGACGGTTCAAAGTAGGTTCACGAAGATGATTCTGGGATTGAAAGTTTTTGTCATATGAAGAGCGCATGATGGCTCTGGGCTAGTACTCACTGGAATTCAGAAGAATGAGGGGTGTCATTGAAATTTATCAAATGTTGAAAGGCCTTGATAGAGTGGATGTGAAGAAGATGTTTCCTATAGTGGTAGAGTCTAAGACCAGAGGACACAGCTCAGAGGGTCATCCTTTTAGAATGGAGATGAGGAGGAATTTCTTTAGCCAAAGAATGATGAATCTTTGCCACAGGCCACTGTGGAGGCCAGATCAGTGGGTATATTTAAGGCAGATGTTGATAAATTCTTGATTAGTCAGGGCATGAAAGGATATGAGGAGAAGGCAGGAGACTGGGGCTGGAAGGGAAAGTGCAACAGCCATGATGAAATGGCAGAGCTGACCCAATCAGCCAAATAGCCTAATTCTGCCTCTATATCTTCTGAACTCTGTCGCAGTCTGAGTGTCAAAAACACACAGGGATTCCTGGCTCCAGATGGAAGCACTGAATGCTACAGCAGGAGGATTCTTCAAAGCTGATATCACTGGATAGATTGTAGACCCAGTGCTGAGATATCTTCTGGGAGCTACACATCAGATTGCTCACCGTGGAGAGAGTGCAGGAGAGGTTTCCTAATATGACAGCATAAATGTGGAACTTCAGAAAAACTGAGATTGTTCCCTCAGAACAGAAAAGCGGTTGATACCATGGAAGTTGAAAATAAAGGAAGGATTTTTATTCTGAGAACCTGTTTCCACTGGTGGTCAGCAGAGACAATTAGCAAAAGAGCAAAGTGGCAAATGAGAAGTATTTTTGCCATGGTGCAGAATGCCGTGGCTGAAGATGGGGAATGGTGTCAGAGATGTATATATATATATATATATGATCAGGAGCAGCTTTAATAGTAATTTCCAATGGGGAACTTGATTATATAGCCGAAAAGTAGACAATAGCAGGTTCTTTTTTTTTATTAATCTGTACCCCTTTCACTGTAGATATCAGCTTTTGATGGACTGGAGTAGCACTGCAATCTGATTGTCTTGAGCAATGACAATAAAATTCAATTCAATTCTATTCTATAAGAGTTCAAATTAATTTATATCGAAGTAAGTATGCTTTATAAAACATTGAACACCTACAGCACAGTGCAGCCCCTTTGGCCCATGATATTGTGCCGGCCTTTTACCCTACTCTAAAGTCAATCTCACCCTTCCTGACATAGCCCTCTATTTTTCTCTCATTGCCTATCTAAGAGTTTCTTAACTGTCCCTAATGTATCTGCCAATGTCACCCTATACTACCTTAAGATTCATTTGTAGGCAAAAAAAAAATACGAAAAGCGATACATAAAGAAAGACTGACAAGCGGCCAATCTGTAAAGGAAGACAAACTGCAAATAAATAATAAGGTAATACCGAAACTGAGTTACAAATATACCTTGTAAGAGAGTATGTAGGTCATCGAATTTGTTCAGAGCTGTGGTGAGTGAAGCTATTCACACTGGTTCATGAGCCTGATGATCAAAGGATAATAACTATCCCCGAACCTGGTGGTATGGGACCTCCTTCCCAATGTTACTGTAGTGGCTGGCCTGGACGGTGGGGTTTTTAATGATGATCAGGAAAGAAAGAGCTGCAGAGTGGGATTAATTGAAACTTTCAAAGAACTAGGGTAACACAGTGGAATAAATAGCTTCCTTCCAGATTCTGTGCAATCAGATAATATCATGAAGTCTATCCAGGCCAACAGAGTATCTTGGTCTCTTGAAAGCAGAACCTCTCTTTTGTAAAAGCCTTTTAACATCTGGCATCAATGATGGTTGCCAACTTTCTCCTGCGGTAGACTTCCCTTTGATGAATCCAGGCCATGAAGATCATGCACGCATTGCTCAATCATAACACAAGAGATTGTTTCATGTTTGCAAGGGAGAAGAAGCAGAGTTGGAGAATAAATACAAAGCAGCCCATGTCATTAAATTGAAAATGCTATGCCCTGCATTTGACAGAATGACGTTGAAATCACTAGAAACGATCTGCTGCTCATAAACCATGGATCAGTGGACTTTTTGTCATGCTTATTTGGCTTACACTCTCAGTGGCTGCTTTATTATGCACTCCCCCGTAGACCTTCTCATTAATAAAAATATCTAATCAGCCAATCATGTGGCAGCAACTCCAAGCATAAAAACATGCAGACATGATCATGAGGCTTAGTTTTTGCTCGGACCAAAAATCAGAATGGGGAACAAAAAGTGATCTAAGTCACTTTGGCCGTGGAATGATTGTTGGTGCCAGACAGGGTGGTTTGAGTGTCCTCAGAAACTGCTGATCTCCTGGGATTTCCATGAACAACAATCTCTGGAGTGTACAGAGGACGGCGTTAAAAAAAAAACAAAAAGCATCCAGAGAGGGCCAGTTCTGTGGGTGAAGGCGCCTTGTTAATGAGAGAGGTCAGAATGACCAGACTGACAGGAAAGTGGCAATAACTCAAATAACCACAAGTTACAACAGTGGTGTGTAGAAGAGCATCACGGAAAGCGCAACTCATCGAGCCTTGAAGTGGACGGGCTACAGCAGCAGAAGATTGTGAACATAAGCTCAGTGGCAACTTTAGTAGGTACAGGGGGCACCTGAAGTGGCTACTGAGTGTATCTGCAAGGCACTCTGAAGTAATAGTTCAATCTCAGAACTCAGTTTGTGCTCAAAATCATTTGACTTATTCTAAATTAGTTTGTAGTGTTATTTAAATTTCTATTTGGATATCAACTTAATTTATTCAAGGTTCAAGCTAATAGCTTGTGTATCAGTTCAAGTTTATACATTGAAAAATCTACAGCGGAATGCATCATTTGCATTAACATCCATCACACCCGAGGCTGTGCTGGGGGCCTGCGTGCAGCATGCCCACAATGATTGACAGAACAACACAGAACACAACAAGCAACAAAACAACAACAGCAAAACAAGCACCATCCTTCTTTCCCACCCACACCATACACAGTCCTCTAAACCCAGGACAGCTCGTCTTCCGCAGCCTTCAGCCTCCAGCAAACTTGGATTCAGACTTGTTCTGCTGCAGGCCGTTAATCATCCAAGTTCCATTCCACCAGTTAAGGGTCGATGAGTCAAATGCTTCCTTGCAGTAGAAGAAAGCCATTTGGCCCATTGAATCTATGCCAGCTCTCAGACTATTGCCATTCCCCCATTAATTTGCTTTAGAATCTATTCAACATCCCACCTCCCCAACCTCAGATTCTAACAACTCAGCAGCACACTAAGAGGCAATTTACATAACTTACCATCTGGTGACACAGGAGATTTTGCAGATGCTGAAAATCTTGAGGAACACACACAGAATAATGGAAGTTACTGTAATTTCTGAAAGCACTCCTATCTGTTTTCCTTTTCCTCCCAACCCCTATGTTGTTTTCCCTCATTCCTGTGGCCCCCTCATCCTTTCGCTTCCCCACTCTCAACCCCATGACCTGCCTCTTATCTCCCTCTGGTTCCCCACCTCCTTACCTTTATTCCATGGTTTACTGTCCTCTCCTATCAGATTCCTTCTTCTTCAGCCTTTTGCCTCTTCCATCTACCACCTCCCAGTTTCTCACAGGATTCTCTTTCATCTCCCCTCCCCCAGCCACAGGTCCTCCTCCTCTCACATATACTCACCAATTACCTGCCAGGCCGGGTTCCTCTCCCTCTCCTATCTTTTTTAATCTGGCTTCTGCCCTCTTCCTTTCATGTCCTGATGAAGAGTTCTGGCCTGACATGTTGACTGTTCATTCCCCTCCTCCATAGGTGCTGCCTGGCATGCAGAGTGAAGGCATAGAACATTGAACAGTTTGCACAATGCAGCCCACGATGTTGTGCCAACTTTTAACCTGCTCTAACATCAATCTAACCCTTCCCTCCATTTTTCTATCATCCATGTGCCTATCAAAGAGTCTCTTAAATGCCCTTACCACTATATATCATGGTTGATTTATCATCCCTCTCAACCCATTTCTCTAATGGTGCTGCTTCAACCATGAGCCCTGGCAGTACATTCCACACACCCAGCCTCTGACATCTCCCTCCATACTTCCTCCACTCTCCTTGGAATTATGCCCCCTCATATTAGCCAATCTAAGCCCCTTATTATCTTCTACACATCTATCAAGTCACCTCTCATCCCTTCATTCTCCTTCATTCCAAATGGAAAAGCTCCTCCACTATTTTGTGTACGGAACTCAACCTACCAGCTGGCATGCATTTTGGATGTGGGAGTAAATCAGCGACTTTGGAACATTCTGGAAATCAGATGAATCTTTTGCTTTGTTTGTTTAATCCTTTGTAGGATGTGGACATAGCTGACAATTCCCACATTTGTTGCCTATCCCTAATTTCTCCAGAATGCAGGAGGCAGTTAAAGTTGAACTTCATTGCTAGGTTTGATCTGGGAAAAGTCAACAAGTTTCCCTCCATGGATGATGCAGGTGGGCATTTTACCAATAGCTACAGGACTGTGCAAAAGTCTTGGGCACATATATATAGCTAGGGTGCCTAAGACATTTGCACAGTACTGTAATTGTCAACATGGAGTGAAGAGTAAGTTTGTAAATCTGGTGGAAGCAAAGAATACTGGATATGGTGAGGGTGGAGTGCCGCAGGAGGGGTGTGGGACAGCTGACAGAGAAGGAGTGGCAGGCCGGGGTGGTGAGGGGGGGGGGGGGGTGGCACAGATGTGGACAGACCCAGCTCTGAGACAACAGGCAAAGACATTTGATTCCAAACAATTGGTTTATTGATCATTCTCTTATACAGAGCATTGTCTCTCTAGTGCTTCCTGCTCCCTCCCCTCTCCCTTCCCCTTTTCCCAACTATGATTCTCCTCTTCCTACCTCCTTCCCACTCTCAATAGAGACCCATCTCAGAATCAGGTTTATCATCACTCACATCTGTTATGAAATTTGTTTTTTTTGCAACAGCAGCACAGTGCAATACATAAAATTACTGCAGTACTGCACAAAGTCTTATGCACCCTAGCTATATATTTATGTGCCCAAGACTTTTGCACAGTACTGTACATGAACAATATTACTGGGGATAGTTTTCTTTTATTTCCTAATTAGTTTGATAACTTTGAAACCCTCAGTCTTTGTTTCCAAGATTTATGTATGTACTCAAATTTAAGGTTCCCTGCAGCTATGGGATCATTTGCCACTGATTTGCCAAGGTAACATAGGGCACCACAATACCATAGCAGCTAGCAGTACACTTTACAATGCCTGCGGTCCCGATCGGGGTTCAAATCCCTCCGTTGTCTCTGAGAACTTGCATGTTCTCCTTGGCTGTGTGGGTTTCCATCAAGTGCCTGGGCTTTGTCCCACAATGCAAAGGTGGGGTAGGGTTAGTAAGTTATGATGGCACTAGAAGCTTGGTGATACTTGCAGGCTGCCCCCAGCACATTCTCAGACTGTGCTGCTCATTGAAATGAACTCATTTCCATGTTTTGCTGTACACGTGAAAAATAAAAACCAGTGGGCTTCTGGACAAATGGCGCCAGTGTACAACACTCCCATATTCCACATTTTCTGGATAGACTATGAAACTATATGTTTCACTTCTTTTATGCTTTTTATTTTTTTTTCCATCTTGAATGTGATCCTGGAGCTGCTGGAGCCTGAGATTTGCAGCTTGGAGATCGTTTGGATGCTTCGGTGCTCTGCAGTCTCTGAGAAATTTCCTTGCAGAGGGACAGTGTGGGAACCTCATTGCAAGAAGGCTGCAGGACAGGGCGTGAGCTGATGTTCAACGCCATTTCACCAATTAAAGCTTCCATTATTCACCGATTAAAGCAATGAGGGAGATTGAAATGCGGAAGGTGAGTACTGGCTGCCTGCCTTTTGATCACTGGTGGGATCACTCTGCTATGGAGAGGGGAGACTGCCTTTTGATATCTGGTGGGATCGTTCTGCTGCCGGAGAGGGGAGACTGCCTTTTGATCACTGGTGGGATCGTTCTACTGTCAGAGAGAGGA